>NC_080420.1:13095486-13400618 GCF_029873635.1 Malania oleifera | reverse complement strand
TGTGCTGTGTGTGTGTGTTTTTGTGTGTGCTGTGTGTGTGTATTTTGTGTGTGCTCTGTGTGTGTGTTTTTTGTGTGTGCAGTGTGTGCTGTGTGTGTATTTTGTGTGTGCAGTGTGTGTGTATTTTGTGTGTGCAGTGTGTGTTTTTGTGTGTGCTGTTTTTTTGTGTGTGCTGTGTGTGCAGTGGGTGCTGTGTGTGCTGTGTGTGTGTGTGTTTTTGTGTGTGCTGTGTGTGTGTGTTTTATGTGTGCTATGTGTGTGTATTTTGTGCGTGTGCAGTGTGTGTGTGTATATACAGCAGAGGGGCAGGGAGCTTACTAGGACAGTGACGAGGGTGGCGGCGGGAGCTGGGCTGATGAAGGCTGGTGGCGCTACTAGAGTGGTCGCCGGAGAGAGTTGCAGAGGCTGCGGGGTAGTGCTCGGGTCTGGACACGATTCTGTGAGGGAGTGATGACGGCGGTGGCTGGCTGGGTTGCTGTCTGTCGGGTGTGTTGCTCTGCTGGGGCTGTACCACCGGGAGGCCGGAAGAGATGGGCGGCGACGGCGAGTGGGGGTCAATGGCGACGGCGTCAACGGAGGGGACTGAATCCAGATGGTTGGAGCAAGGAGGAGTGTTTGGCAATGGTGCTGCGGTGTAGGTGGCTAGGAGATGGAGAGATGATGGAAGAACTAGAAACAGGGAGGTTGTGCGTGAGGTTGTGTCTCCGGGAAGAAGAAGAAGAAGAAGAAGAAGAAGAAGGAGAATAGAAAAAATCTTTTTTTTTTTTTTTGGTTTCCCTGTGCGCTGCTCGTGTGTGCGCCCCCCCCCCCCCCCCTCTTGGCTCCATGCCTCATTGCCCTTATATAAAAAAAAATTGAAAACCCTAAAACAAAACTTCCCTTTTTTGAATTTATTTTTATTTTTCTTTTTTTTTTATGCTTTTATTCTTATGGTAATAATGAAAATGGAAATAGTAATAATAGTTATTATTATAGTAATAATATAAGGATAATAAGGTAATAATAATAATAATAATAATAATAATAATAATAATAATAATAATACTAATAGTAAATAATAATAAATAATTATAGTAAAAAATAAAAATGAAGATACTATCGATAAAATAATAATAATAATAATATTAATAAAAATAAAGTAATAATACTAATATTAAAAGTAATAAATAATAATAATAATAATAATGATGACATCACCAAAAATAATAAAAATAATAATAGCCAAAATAAGATACTAATGCTAATAATAATAAAAATAAAATAATAATAATTATAATATATCAAAAACAATAAAATAAATGAAAAATAAAAATAATTATAGTAAAGTAAAAATAAAATAAAAATAATAAAAGTACTAGTAATAATAATAAAAATGAAAAATAATAATAATAATGATAATAAAAATACTAGAAAAATAATAGTAAAGTACTAATAATATAGGAAAATAAGAATAATAATAATAATAATAATAATAATAATAATAATAATAATAATAATAATAATAATGATAATAAGGTAATAATAATAATAATGAAAATAATAAGAGGGGACCCCGTGTTCTATTTGGTTAAGGCAAAAATAGGGTGTCTACAATGGGCATGACATTCAAAGATGATCCATTATCAATCAACACTCGTGCAATTATGTGATCTCGGCATTTAGCGGAAATGTGCAACGCCTGATTATGCCCCTGTCCTTCCACGGGGATCTCCTTATCAGCGAATGTAATGTAGTTGGTAGTCGTAAGACCACCAATCATGTGGTTAAAATTATCGATGCTGATGTCTTGGGGAATATAGGCTTGATTAAGAGCCTTTAATAGAGCTTCCCGATGGGCTTCCGAGCTCAACAACAGCAACAAGATAGAGATATGTACTGACATCTTCTTCAGTTGGTCAATGATGTTGTATTCACTGTGTTTAATTATTTTCAAGAATTCCTCGGCTTCCTGAGATTGAACCAGCTTCTTCAGGTTCCTATTCTGTTCTTGGCTAGGTTGCACTTTCTCCAAGACCTCCGGCGTATAAACCCTTCCACTTCTGGTTATCCCTCTTGCTTCAGCAACACTGCTAGTTTCTCCTTCGATGCGTACTTCACAATTGTACCTCCACGGCACTGCCTGGTCACTACGGTATGCGAAAGGGCAAGGGGCTGAGATCACTACCCAAACTGGGGCCTCTGGGACTTGTGGGGTTTTTCTCATGATGGGGATAAATGGTCTATTGGTGAATTGGGGATGGTTAGATTCCCCTATGACCGAAACTTCATTCGTTTTCTGAATGCGGCTAACTTCCACTTGTTTGCTGTCAATCAAGCTACTTAGAAAAATATGGAAAGTCTCACATTGTTGTACTGATCCTTTCATAGTATTTTGGCATGCACATGGGGCGCCTTTAGGGAAAATAGCCTTTAGTCCTGCTAGGCCTGTCGTTGTTAGTTCACTATACACCCAGTCTAGCGTCATTTGTTCCCATCTTCTTTCTGATTTTTCCCCATCTTGTTCTTCGATCATTCCAACATTGTCCCTTCCATGGTCAGCCAAAGGATTTTCTTGAATACCAACTGGCTTCCCATCGAATGACAACCAACCAGCATCCCTTAGATCTTGCACCTTGTGTTTGAAGGCCCAACACTGGTCAATAGGGTGCCCTCGAGAATTGGCATGGTATGCGCATCGGACCTCGAGATTATACCAGTGCGGGGGAGGATTGGTGAGAGGAATCCCGGGGGTGGTAGATATCATCATTTGTTCTAGAAGTTAGGGGAATAAGTCTGCGTACAACATGGGAATCGGTTCCACTCTCCGAAAACTCTTGGGTGTATTTCTCGTGTGTGTCTGCTGGCTCGAGCGAGTTGGTATGTTCGGCTGGGCTAGCACAGGCGCGGGGGCCACAAACTGGGGCCTGGTGCTTACATATGCTTCTTGATTCACTGCAGGTTCGGTTGTAAAGTTTCGGTTGGACCATGGATTACGAACCTTTGTATTTTTTCTATTAGATGGTCCCTGAACCATCTGAGTCTCTTCATCCTTCTTTTTGCCAGTCCACTTCCTACTTGGACCACTTTCCATACTACTTTCTTTAACACGACCTGCTTTAATGTCAGCCTCAATCCTCCCCCCCCACAATTACTATGTCCATAAAGTCGTGGGGAGTTGCCCCCCTCAAATGCCCTCGGTAGGGTTCCTTCAAAGTGTTGACAAAAAGAGAAATTGCTTCTCGGTCACCCATTGGGGAGTCGACTTGGACCGCTAGGTCTCGCCATCTATAGGCGTATTCTTGAAATGTCTCAGTATGCTTCTTCTCCATTTCAAGCAGGGCGATTCGGTCTGGGGCCATTTCCATCACATGTCGATACTGAGCTACAAAGGCGGTGGCTAGGTCTCCCCATATTCCAACGTGTGTTTTGTCTTGGTGCATATACCACCTGGCCGCTGTCCCCATCAAACTGCTCCGAAAACAATGTATCATCAACTTTTCGTCATCAGAGTATGCGGCCATTGCTTGGCAGTACAACCGTAGGTGGGTTTGAGGGCATTGAGTTCCATCAAACTTCTCGAATTCAGGCACCTTAAACTTTGGTGGGAACATCACCTTGGGCACTAAGCATAGATCCGCAGGGTTAAGAGAATTTGACGTGCGGGTCCCTTCAATGGCTCTCAATTGCTCTTTAAGCTCATCACAACGGTATTCAGTTGTGGTCTTGCCTGTTCCTATAACTGCCTTCATTGTCAAAGGCATCCCATTTTCCGGAATTGGTGCTGATGGGACGAAGGTGGTTGCACTCGGAGGTGGTCCCTCTAAAATAATTGGTGGCGGTCCAGATGACTACCCATGGATTGGTGTGAAGTTTGGAGGGTTGATAGGATCCGTATCTACTTCATGGTCCTGCTTTTGAACTGTCTTTCCCTTGCTCAGTAGCAAGTCCAGTATTTTTTTCATTTGGTTGCTCAGTTCCTTCTATCCTTGCTCGATACCCAAGACGCGGCTTTCCAACTGTTCTGCCATAGATTTTGCTTTTCAGCGAGGGTTGTAAAGGTGCGTAGGTGCCTCAATCTTACCAATTCTCAATCACGCCTCTTTTCCCTCTGAACATGAAACCCACGTCTTTTAGTAAAAATGTATGATATGTCGTGAATGTTTATGCAAATATGTATTTAGTACATGAATGAGCAAACACAATTATGCAGCCTATGTGCTTCGACCAAGGTTCTAAAAAAAAAATCATCATTATTTCATTACAACTTCATACAATTTTTAGTAAGAAATATAGAAAATTTCCAATTAGTCTGTCATAATCTAATTTCCTGGTCTATTCCCGACGAGGCAGCTTGAATCTTTTGGGGTTGGTTCCAACTTTATGAGCGCCACAATGTCGACCTTCTGTTTCAGTGCTTTGTACTGGGCTTCCCACTAGTTGGCCTTGTTTACACAAGGCTTCAGCTTTTCAAGCACTTTGCTGAAGTGGTATCTCAGTTTGTCATACCGCATTTCTAGGTCCTGTATGTATTGAGATTTTTCTTTAATTTCTACTTTTGATTCTCTCAATTGTTGAACCTTTTGATCAAACACCTTTTGAAGTCTCTGCTTCTCCTTTTTCAAAACCGCCGATGCTTTCTTTGACGGTGAGCTCTGAATCTTCGGTTGCTCACTTGGCTCAAGTTGAGGATCTACCGGACCTTGTTTTAGAAACTATTCTCTGAAGGTCATTCTTTCATACGAACATTTGGTTTCTCTCGGCCGTTTCTGGTCTGTCGGAGTTTTATCCTCGCATAGGATCGAGGGTTCACCCTATCACATTTCCATAGTTCGTAACTCTCCTGGACTCCCGAGTTCTGGCTGGTAGCTTCGACTGTGTACACATGCCTCCATGATACAAAAAATTCCTGAATCTTCCTTTGGCTATCATCATCCTTATATGTGAACCGAGCGTCCACCTATCCATGGGTTATGGGTATGAACTGTATTGCACCTACTTGCCTTCGGAACATAAGCGGTGCGTAGGAGATTCCACCCCAGGAACCTAGCAATGGGACCCAAGGAAGGTTTCCACATCTGTATATCACTTTGGGCTGGTCGATCCATGGTGCCTGCCATATAATCCCCTTGCTGACTAGATTCTGTAGTCTATCTTTCCATTCGGTCCTGCTGACGTGTTCCTGCCAACGAGCTACTTCGAACTCTGCTAAAGGTATTCTGATTGTTGAGAAAGAAGCGCGAAAGAATCCCTGGATGCATGGAAAATGGCTTATCATCCACACATAAAGCAATGGCACACAGTAGGTCAAACGAGCATGTCTCCTGATCCGGCATCTGTTAAGAGATCGAAACGTTTTGGCCAGAATACCATAG
Source organism: Malania oleifera (assembly GCF_029873635.1). Taxonomy (NCBI): domain Eukaryota; kingdom Viridiplantae; phylum Streptophyta; class Magnoliopsida; order Santalales; family Ximeniaceae; genus Malania; species Malania oleifera. The sequence goes on along the minus strand of NC_080420.1, from coordinate 13,395,267 downwards.
ACTAGATTCACCCTTTCCTTTACTTGTGCTACGAAGGCAATGGTGGCGTGATCGATGATTCCCAGTTCCTTCGGGAAGATAAGTAAGCCGTAGATGGCTAATGCCAGAAGATGCAGCTGGGCTTCTTCCTTTCCCTCCTTCTTCATCAACTCTTTCAGGTGTTCCCAAGTGACCTTCGAGCCTCCTAGATTCTGGACCTTAACCTCGGTGGCCTTGAACAAATCCTTGATGACAGAGGTTCGAGCGGGCACATACGTTCTGTAGGGCATCGTCAGTTTGGCTAGATGCAATAGTGAAGTGTATTCCTCAATGGTGGGAGCAAGGTCTACCCCATCCGGAGTAAAGCAGCAATACGAGGGATTCTAGAATTCCACCAATGCTTCAATCATGTGGGAGTTTACGGAAACATACAACAGAAAACCGATGTGCCTGTACGTTTGAGAAAAAGTCAATCGTCCCTGAGGCGTCCACGCCTTCCAAATGTCTCTCAGCTCCTTTAAGGAATTGGATCGAGCGTTGATGTCAACCTTGTCTGGTATCTCAAGCACCGATTCCTTACTTGTGCTATCACCCCTTTTCTTTTGCTGACTTTCAGAGTACAATTGCACCATTGGTTCAGTTTCATGATGGACTACTGTGCTCTCCATGAGTCGGATTTTAAATAGAACCTTGGCCAAGTAGATGGGAATGCCTAGTATGAAATATAGGATGCAACATGTTTTAAATCTCAAGTTATAATCATATAAGGTCACAGAGAGAAGGATGGAGCCTCTGTCCCAACCCCGGGGTAATTACGTACATAAGGTCCTCTGAGGCTCTACCCTAGTTAAGGGATTATGGACAATCATGTGTGGTGAAGCTCTAACCCCTATTGAAAAAGGTCCCCAGATTGAAACTTCATCCTCCCTCATAGAGGTTCGGAAAAAGTTCGCACTGAGCGGAGTGGTTTGCGGATCCCCATAGGCCATGCCACATGGGAACTGGCACTATTACACTCCTTTCTAATCCTAGCTGGGAAAGCCCGGGTGTAAAGTTGTGAGAGTGTGTGAGTCTAACCATTTCAACCTACACCCCCTACCCCACATCCATCCTTTATTCAGAACACATACTTAATAAAATAGCAAGGGAAACAAAACGTCATGCTTATCCAAGGTACTGCTAATCACATGCTTAGCAAAAAAAAAAACAGAACCAAACACATGTTTATTCACGAATCAAAGCAAGCAAGACATTCACAATTATTCATGTATATGCAACCAAATTTGTACAAAAATGAAAGGGAGTAATCAAAAATACTTATTTAGATTTGAGATCGGGATAATTCTTAATTAATCGCTGGCTCAACTCTCAAACGTCCCCAGCGAAGTCGCCAAGTTGTCGCGACATCTGGGACCCGGCCCAAAGAACCAATTTCTGCTTTAAAAATGGGTTCGGCTTGCGAACTAGGAAGAATGGATGGAAATGTGTGATTTTAAAAAAAATGTGATTTTTGTGGAAAACGACGTTTGGTGGAGTCGCCACTAACCTTTGGGAGTGCGGTTAGAACACTTGATTGTTACCCCATTAGGGGTAGAATCGGTCTGCGTTACCAGAGTCGAGCTCGAGAGTACGGTTACGCGAGGGAAAGGTATTAGCACCCCTTACACGCCCATTCTTATGAACGGTACCAGATTAATAAAGAATTATCCCGAAATAAATGTAATAAGTCTTTAAAATTACTCCCTTTCAAAAATCAAAAGAATGAAAATACTATATAGGTATTCCCTCATAACTGGGGCAATCTAGTACTCTGAATAGTCAATGTTCTTGTTTGCAATCATCGGGAAGGAAAATCGAAGATAGGATACAAAATACGCTCCCGGGGGTTTTCAAATCTATAGGTTTTTTTTCTTTAGTATCAAAAATAATATTTCGGGAGGTTTTTGAAATTTGTTTGGGATTGGAATAATTTTTGTGCCTAAAAAGATATTTTTGTGATTTTTTCTAAGTGTGAAAATGATTTTTGTGATTTTTCCCGAACTTTAAAAATAACACAAATAAAATCAGTTGAAATCAAAATGTGAAAATATTTTTGGAATTTCTGAAAATTTTGCGATTTTTGTGAATTTTTTGGATATAATAATAGTATACAAGCGAAATGGAGAAAACCGAGGTGAACCGGTCAAACGTTGACCAGTTTGGGGGAAAACCAGTTTAAGGTCTTGGTCGAGACCATTGATTTTTCGGGGTTTTCCAATATTCTTCCGAATACAACAGAATTTTAGACAACAATCATGAAAGTCATAGTTTTAAAGATATAACTTTAGAATGTATTTTTGAAAATTTTGAATGTAAGGAAACAGATCTAACCTTTGCCAAACATGTTGGAAACTTTCTTGGATTTTCTTCAAAAATTTTCAAATGTAAATAAGTTTCAAAGCCTTAAAAATTTTTGAATCTTCTTTGAAATTTTTTCTGAATTTTTGTGTCTTTTATGAAATTTTTTTTTTTATGGGTTAAAAAGAAGCTATTTAAAATAAAAAAACAAAAAATCAAATAAACCAGCAAAAGCTGGTTCGGAAAGGGGGCGGAGATGTAACATAGGAAGAGAAAGTTCATTGGTTTTACCTATCGTCTTTTTCTTCTCCGGTCTTCCTTTCTTGTCTGTGAATCTGCAGGGGTTAGTCTACAGCACCTTCTCGAGGGTTGTTCTTGAGCTCCGACTCGAGGCACTACGGAGTACCTTCTTCAGATGGGGTGACCCGGAAATGGTAGGAAAAGGGATCGGCCGATTGCTTGATCTTCTTTCGTTTTCCTCTGCTCCAGTCTTCTCTTCCTGTTGGTGAATTTACTAGGGCCGCTCTATAGCGTCTTCCCGAGAGTTGTTCTTGAGCTCTGATTCGAGGCACTATGGGGTGCCTTCTTCAAATGGGGTGACTCAGCACCGATAGGAAATGGGATCAGTCGACCACTTCATCTTCACTCAAAAAAAAAACTAACTTCACAAACTTATAATATAAACTTCAATATTTGAAATCTTCTCCTTACCACCACCAAGAACTCTTTCCTTTTGTACTTGGAATGAGAGGGCTATTTATAGATTTAGATTAGGGCAAGCATGGGAAAGAAGACATAGGGGAGTCATGATGGGGGGTACCAAGTATGGGGGGAAGAATGATGAAGGGAAATTAGCATGGGAAGAATGATAAAAGGAGATAACATGACATGTAGTGAGTGATGATGGGGGGAACAAAATATGAGATGAAGAATGATGAAGGGAATATAGCATGGGAAGAATGATAAAGGGAGGAAACATGACATGTGGTGAGTGATGATGAAGGGAACAAAGTATGGGATGAAGAATGATGAAGGGAATATAGCATAGGAAGATTGATAAAGGGAGGAAACATGACATATGGTGAGTGATGATGGGGGGAACAAAGTATGGGATGAAGAATTATGAAGGGAATATAGCATGGGAAGAATGATAAAGGGAGGAAACATGACATGTGGTGAGTAATGATCGGGGGGAACAAAGTATGGGATGAAGAATTATGAAGGGAATGTAGCATGGGAAGAATGATAAAGGAAAGAAACATGACATGTGGTGAGTAATGATGGGGGAACAAAGTATGGGATGAAGAATTATGAAGGGAATATAGCATGGGAAGAATGATAAAGGGAAGAAACATGACATGTGGTGAGTGATGATGGAGGGAACAAAGTATGCTTGCATTTGACAAATAATAATAATAATAATAATAATAATAATAATAATAATAATAATAATAATAATAATAATAATAATAAAATAAGGATCCTAAAAGCTGTGCGGAGCCCCTCGGAGATGTGCGGGGCCGACGCGCCATGTGGGGTCCACAAACCGTTTGAAGGTTATAGGAACCTGAGCTAGCAAAAGACTGGATATGTGGATCCGAGCTAGCGTACCAGAGGGGGTAACGTGCACCGGATGTAGGAATCCGAGCTAACGTACCAAGAGAAGTGGGGCCCACAAACCGTGTGGGGGCCCAATAGAGATATGTGGGGCCCACAAGCAATGTGGGGTCCACAAGCCGTTTGAGGGTTACAGGAAGCCGAGCGAGCAAGGCATTGAATATGTGGATCCGACCTAGCGTTCTAGAGGGGATAACGTGCACCGAATGTAGGAATCCGAGCTAGCGTACCGGGAGAAGTGGGGCCCACAAACCGTGTGGGGCCCAATGAAGATATGTGGGGCCCACAAGCAATGTGGCGTCCACGAGCCATTTAAGGGTTATAGGAACCCGAGCCAGCAGGCACAAGCATGCCAAAGAAGGTAACGTGCATCGGATGTAGGAATCCGAACTAGCGTACCAGAGCGAGGAACGTGCACTAGATGTAGGAACCCGAGCTAGCGTACCAAAGGGGGGTAATGTACACCGGATGTAGGAGTCCGAACTAGTGTATCAGGAGAAGTGGGGCCCACAAACCGTATGGGGCTCAATGGAAATATGTGGGGCCCACTAGCAATATAGGGTCCACAAGCCGTTTGAGGGTTACAGGAACCCGAGCTAGCAAGGCACCGGATATGTGGATCCGACCTAGCTTACTAGAGGGGGTAACGTGCACCAGATGTTGGAATCCGAGCTAGCGTACCGAGAAAAGTGGGGCGCACAAGCAATGTGGGATCCACGAGCCATTTAAGGGTTTTAGAAACCCGAGCCAGCAGACACAAGCATGCCAAAGGAGGTAACGCGCATCGGATGTAGGAATCCGAGCTAGCGTACCAGTGCGGGTAACATGCACCGGATGTAAGAACCCGAGCTAGCGAACCAAAGGGGGTAACGTGCACCGGATGTAGGAATCCGAGCTAGCGTACCAGGAGAAGTGGGGCCCACAAACCGTGTGGGGCCCAATGGAGATATGTGGGACCCACAAGTAATGTGGTGTCCGCGAGCCATTTAAGGGTTATATGAACCCAAGCCAGCAGGCACAAGCATGCCAAAGGAGGTAACATGCATCGGATGTAAGAATCCGAGCTAGCGTACCAGAGCGGGTAACGTGCACCGGATGTAGGAACTCGAGCTAGCGTACCAAAGGGGGGGTAACGTGCACCGGATGTAGGAATCCGAGCTAGTGTACCAGGAGAAGTGGGGCCCATAAACCATGTAGGGCCCACAAGCATTGTGGGGTCCACGAGCCGTTTAAGGGTTATAGGAACCCAAGTCAACTGGCACAAGCATGCCAAAGGAGGTAACGTGCATCGGATGTAGGAATCCGAGTTAGCGTACTAGAGCGGGTAACGTGCACCGGATGTAGGAATCTGAGCTAGCGTACCAAAGGAGGTAACGTGCATCGGATGTAGGAATCCGAGTTAGCGTACTAGGGGGTAAAGTGCATCGGATGTAGGAATCTGAGGTAGCGTACCAGATGGGGTAACTTGCATCAGATGTAGGAATCCGAGCTAGCGTACCAGGAGATGTAGGGCCCACAACACATGTGGGTCCCAATGGAGATATGTGGGGCCCATAAGCCATGTGGGACCTACAAAGATGTGTGGGATCCACAGGCAGTGTGGGACCTACAAGGATGTGTGGGGTCCACAAGCAGTGTGGGACCTACAAGGATGTGCGGGATCCACGAACACCATGGGACCTACAAGAATGTGTGGGTTCCACAACCAATGAGGGACCTACAAGAATGTGTAGGGTCCCCAACCAGTGTGGGACTTACAAAGATGTGTGGGGTCCATAACCGTGTGGGAAGGTTTTGACATGAGGTCTCCTCGGAAAGGCCTGGTTAAAATTGGGGTGTCTACACTATTGAATATGCAAAATGAAAAATATATTGCATTGCCAAAAATTGCTTGAGTTAACCACATGATCTTGTTTTGAAATGCATTGATATAATTAGGATCTGTATGGTTAGTCTTTCTGGTTATAATTCTTTTGGGAATATAATTAAAGCAAATATCTATAACACAACGTGGTTTGAAGTTCCAAAAGGTGAGAGATATTTACCAGAGTAAATTTCTGATGAGAACTAAAGTGGGAGAGATTTTTTAAATTGCATAATCCATAATGTGTTTGAGCATAAGGAAGTAAAACATGGGAGAACTTTTCTGAAGTAAAATAAGTGTGGTTGCCTAGAATTATATTAGATGACATAATTTAGGGGGAGCAACGTCACTTAAGATGTAATCACTTGGTATCAAATCAATCAACTTTTGGTATCACATTAATCTACATTTGGTATCAACATTTTGTTCACATTTGATATAACATTAGTTCACATTTGATATCACATCAATCAATATTTGGTATCCTCACATAATCGTTGAAACTTTTGCATTAGCAAGGGGGATGGTTGATGTAAAAAGGGGAGAAGTAAACTCTGATAAAAATCTAATGGTTGAACAAAATTAAAACTTTAAGATGTCAAAAGAGGGAGAAAAATCAGGAGCAGAAATAATAACACACAAAAATTAGAAGCAAAGAAGAATGAGCAAAAACTGTTATTGATGTTATACAAAGGGTGAGATATACAAAGGGGGAGAAACTGTTATTGATGTCATGGTTGAAACATCATGAGCATATTTATTATGAGCATATTTCATAATTCATTTGGATTTAGACTAAACACTTTATGTATGAACATGAGCATATTGTCATTCATTGAATATTTGATGCATTAATTGAGGTAGAGCCTTGTTAGGTGTAACCCATTATATATATTTTTACTCGTGTATTTGTCATCATCAAAAAAGGGGAGATTATTGACTCTATGAGTCCAATTCGGTTCTGTTAATGACAAATCACTTGGTATTTGATATGTGCATGTAGTTTGTGAATAGGAACTATATTAAGTATGCATAGAAAGATGACGAGTCATGGAGCCTTCAAGTAAAGCTTACAAATCTTGGCAAGATCCATGGAACTCAAAGAGTACAAGAATCAAGATGCAAGCGGCAAAGTTCAAGAACATCTTGGCAATGGGTATTTAGAACTTATGTATTTACATTCTCGTATGATTTAATTTGAGGCTCAACATAACTTAGGATGATTCAAGGATTCATGCACTTCATGCAAATCATTAGGGAACTTCCATGGACTTCGAAATTTTTTTAAAATCATTGAAAAGTTGTTTTATAAAAGACCCAAGAAAAGGAGCAAAGCAGAATTTTAAACTAGAAAAGAAAAATTGAGAAAAAGGGGACTTCGGTAGCCTGAAATCAATCTCAGTCGCCTGAAGATTAAGTTTGGTATCCTGAAAAATTAATGGGAAACACAGAACCTGGCAAAGGCACTTCGGTCGCCTGAACTAAGGACCTCAGGCGCCTGAACTTGCCACTTCAGGAGCCTAAACCCCACTTCGGTTACCTGAAGTCGCGGGAAAGTTTAAAAATAAGATTTTTTATTAAACAAACTCGCGAGTTATTTCTTTGATCCAATGGCTGAGATCAATCCTAAGGGTAAGACACTATATATACTGAATATCTAAACTCTAAAAAGAGGCTAAGACACACAACAAGAGGAGAACACATTGTATTGCAAGATTGAAAAGAAACTTGAGCCGATTGTCTGCACTTCATCCTACTTTCATTGTCTTTGGGCAAATCCATTCCGAAAATCAAAGGGCATTCATTCATTCAACTGTACTTCAATCCAGTATTGAGGTTTGATCTTTCAAGTTATTATTCTTAAGAACTTCTAATCTCATCTCATTACGTGTTCTTGATTATCATTAGAAAAGTTTTGATCTTCACTGTGCATATACGTATAAAAATTGATTTTTTGAAAAGATCATTACTTGAGAAAGCTTGTTTAGCTTGGTTGATTGGTTTTTGATTCAAGAGTATAAATATACATATACATTTTTCATAGAGCTTATTATTGAAAAACATATTTTGATTAAAAGATTGATCTTGAAAGTGCCTATACATATATATATATATATATATATATATATATATATATAGTTATTCTAAACAAGATCATTAGTTGATTTAAGTTGTGTGATTGATTAAAAGGTTTGAGTCAAGTGTGTGTTTTCTAAAGGAACTATATTTTAGATATATTAATGTTTGATTAAATATCCTTGTTACTTATAGCTATATATTCTATTGAGGGATATTTTCTGAAAAATAATATACTCAGTTTGTGATTGAATACTTGATATAAAACTGTGATTTTGATTGATTAAAATTCAAGACAAAGTTTTTGTTAACAAATTCACTTCAAATATATTTGTGCATTTTTGAAAAGTGAACCAAGAACCCTAGTATACTTCAAAACATTTTAAATATATCTTTAATTGAGAGTTTTGGTTAAATAGGGATTTGAGTGTTGAGGCATATCATACATAAAACGATTGTATCGTTTTCATACATTCATGAGCTTCAACTTATATCATATGTTAATGTATTAGGAATTTGATTTGTACTCGCATGCTTTTGTTATAAGCATTTTTGAGTATTATTTTTCAAATTCTATTGCATACACGGTTTGGTGTGTGAACTAGTGTGTAAGGAGAGAGCTGTATCTCTTGTAAGCAGTGGAGTAGGAGGGAGCTATGCCTCTTGTAAGCAGCGGATTGTAAGGGAAGCCCCGTCCCAATTTAAGGAGTAGGGATCATAGTGGAATCCTTGAGTGGGTTGCTCATGGCGAGGACGTAGGTCGGGTTGGTTGAACCTCATAAAATCGTGGTTGCATTCTCTCTTCCCTTATCCTTTTTATTTTCCGCTTCATATTTCAATTTCCTGTTTGCTTATGTATCTTGAATAACTTTACACGCACTTAATTTAGGTAAAAAGGAATTCATTGATTTAGTAATTCAAATCAACATCAAATTCCATTCATTAATTAATTGAACATAGAAATAGTGATTGATTGGTAAATAAGTTTCAAAGAATTTTTTAAAATACCCAATTCACCCCCCCCCTCTTTGGATTACACCTAAATCAACACAGTATAATGGAGAATGGCACCTCCTACCATATAACGCCTCATAAGGTGCGATCTGGATGTTGGTCTGGTAGCTGTTATTATACGCAAACTCTACTAGTGGCATATACTAGGTCTAACTACCCCCAAAATCTAGCACACATGCTTGGAGCATATCTTCAAGTATCTGGATCATCCTCTCTATCTGTCCATTAGTCTAAGGATGAAATGTTATGCTGAATGATAACTAAGACCCCAAAGCTTCCTACAAACTTCTTCAGAACCTTGACATGAATCGTGTGTCTTGATCAGAAACTATGAATACTAGCACACCATGGGGTCAAACTATCTCCTGAGTATCTAATTCCATTAGACTGCTCATGGAATAGTTTACTTTAATAGGGAGAAAATGAGTAGTCTTCCTCAGCCGGTCTACAATCCCCAAAATTCCATTATTCCCATGCAATGCCGGCGGCAACCCTGTAACAAAATCCATGGAGATGTGATCCCACTTCCACTGAAGAATGTGGAGTGGCTATAACTGTCCTGTCGGTCTCTAGTGCTCAGCCTTTACCTACTAGCACGTCAAATTCTGCTTCACAAACTCTGCTATCACTTTCTTTATACTGCTCCACCAAAATGATTCTCGGAGGTCCCGATATATCTAAGTATTGCTAGAATGTACCATGTAAAGAGATTTATGTGCCTCCTCTAAGATAATCCTCCTAATCTCAGTGTCTGCAGGTATGCAGCCCCTGGTACGGAACCTTAGAGCTCTATCCTCTGAAACACTAAACTCCTCCCCCTGTCCATCCTGCACTTTATCTTTCAGCTCTACCAATTTTGCATCATCCCTCTGAGCAGCTTTAATCCTCTCCTATAGTGTGGACTGTAGTACCAAGTTGGCAATAAATGGCTGGTACTCACCCTTTACTAATTCCACATCGAGCCACTCCAAATCCATTTGAATCATATGCTAAATCCCCACTGCTGACAATGCTACTCTTGTAACGACCTGCTATTCATTTTTCAGTTTCGATTTTTTTTATACTATAAAATTAATAATACTCTGATACCTACTAGACTAAACCAAACCATCAACCTAAGCAGCGGGAAGCGAAATTCGTATAACCACAATCAAGAAAATATACAATACCAGAGTGCTAAAATGTGTCCCAAAAATATACACATATAACTGTTTCCCAAAATACCCTCAACTAGGCTAGGGTTATACATAAATATTCTAAAAAAAATCACTCTACTAATAAGACAGTACTGAAGCCCCTCTATCGACGAGCCTAATATGCTCGCCTACCTGGATCACCTGAAAAATGTTAAAGTAATGGGATGAGACGATACTCAGTAAGATGAAATATGCTATTACTAGTGTGTGACAAATGAGTTACAATACTTTAAAGATTTGTTTCTAAATAATCATGTATAACTGAATATAAGAATACAAGTACAAATAACATATACAACCACCACCTGTACCCATGTTGTTTAACATATCTATTTTTTATAGGTTTTCCATTCATACTTCTACTATACATGAATACCCTCACTGTTACTGTAAAACTATATATACATCTAATAGATGAAAAGTTCCCTGTGGATAACTGTATGTCATGATTTAAACCCTCATGAAAGGGTTGTGCAGCTCGTAGGTGGGATCTACCCTAGCTGGCCGACCAAGATAAACCACTGTACTTCATCAGTTTGATCAACCCTCCTCAACCCATATCTGGTGGGCAGCCTGTCCACTCATGGGCTCTATACGATCGACTTTCATACCGTGTATTATCTGAATAGGTGGTTGCACTCTATACTGTATGTAGCAACGGTACCGTGCTCTATAATCTGTAATGGTCCATCAAAGTCCAATACTAAATAATACATTACTATATACAATCTATCTGTTTAACCATGATTTTGTAATATCTGTATTAACCATGACGCTATAATAAACTATATCTGTATCAACTGTATTTTTGAAATGAACTGTAAAATTGTATGTCGTGGTACTAAAAACTGTATCTGTATCAGCTTTATAATCATGGTATTCTGTAATTATTATAAAATATATTTACTGTCTGTATATTCTGCAAAACATAGCTCTGAAAAATACTGTAAAGCATGTTTCTGTACTATATCTATTTTCTTAAGCCAGACAGTAATTTAAAACATATTATACATAATGGATAAACTATATAAATTTCTACTGTGAATAATAATCTGGTAAAAACGTATAATTTATACTAAAACATACTAGAATTGCCTAGCATAGCATATTTCCTTTATTTGATTTCTGTTAAAAATCCCTTACTATGACGAGTCCTACACCCGCAGGATTCTCCACTCAACACCCTAAAAATCATATATCCCAAAACGAAACATCATTATTTCTACGTCTACTGCATTTCCTACAACTACTGGAAAGCCAAATTTTGCTTAAAAGACCTTACCCTGAATTTGGGATGAAATTCAACTTTATCCCATTGATGATCCGCTCTGCCAGACTTAGGGAGAACTTCCCTAGGAGCGTCATGGTGGCCTCAGATCATTGATCTAGCGAACGAATTGGCCGAAATCGAAGAGATATGGAGGTGGAGCCGTAGGAGAGAGAGAGAGAGAGGGAGTGAATTTCTGTGAATTGTCTGCGTAAAAATCCAAGTTTCACCTATTTATAGAGCCGGATTGATAGACGAGACACGTCAACTCATCAACGAGTCCTGTAGAAAGTTTGTCGACGAACCTGCACCCTTGTTGATGAGTTTCAGACTTCCAAAAATCCTCTGTCAGTGTCTTCTCATTGACGAAACTTGTCTTCGTCAAGGAAGCCCTCTTGTACCCTTGTCGACGAATACCCTATGTTCGTCAACGAGGACCTGATAAATTCTCTTGGGTCATTACATCCCAAAGTGCAACATCGTCGACGAAGTCAACTGCCTCCTTCTTTTACTGTTTCCATTTCTCTCCCTCATTATTATTAAAATATCATTATTCTTCAGGTCGTTACATTCTCCCTCCTTATAAAATTTCGTCCTCGAGATTTACTATTTATCTCGCTCATCATCCCTTAAAGGAAAAACGGTCTACGTATTTTATTACCTGCTCTCACTTATGGCGGAGGAATACCGTGGTTACATAGGTAGTTCTGGGAGATTATAAGTATAAAAGAAATTCCCCCAAAACCAAAATACTACATATCCTATACTTTATATTACAATTACATTATAAAATAAAATTACCATTACTTTAATTATACATCACTGCTGTATTCACTAAACAAGTAGGGATATTTCCGTCTGATCTCATCCTCAAGCTCCGACAAGGCTTCTTCTATTGCATGATTCATCCACAGGACTTTTACTAGTGGTATCTTTTTATTGCGCAATTCCTGTTCTTTTCTATCTAGGATCTGTACTAGAGCTTCCTCATATGCTAAATCACCACTGAGTTCCAATTCTGCATAGCTGATGATATGGGAAGGATCTGGGACGTATTTCCTTAACATAAAGATATGAAACACATCATGAATCCTGAATAGAGATGGCGGTAAATCCAGCCGATAGGCAACTGACCCAATCTTTTCGAGTATCTCAAATGGGCTAATGAACTTAGGGCTTAACTTACCCTTCTTCCCAAATCTCATGATCCCTTTCAATGGTGCTATTTTAAGAAATACATGATCACTCATTTCAAATTCCAGTTCCCAACGGTGAGTATCTGCGTAGCTTTTCTACCTCTATGCTGCACTGATCTTATCTCGAATGAGTCAAAATTTATCGTACGCCTACTGAACTATCTCTGGTCCCAAAACTTGCCTCTCACCCAGCTCACTCCAGTATAAAGGGGAACGAAACTTCCTACCATAAAGTGCTTCATAAGGAGCCATGCTAATGCTAGCCTGGTAGCTGTTGTTGTAGGTAAATTCCACCAATGGCATATACTAAGTCCAGCTACCCCCAAAACCCAATACACATGCTCGCAACATATCCTCAAGTACCTGAATTGTTCTCTTAGTTTGACCGTCCATATAAGGATGGAAAGCAGTGCTGAATGCTAACTGAGTCCCCAGTGCCTCCTACAAACTCCTCCAAAACCGCGATGTAAAACATGGATCACAGTCCGAGACTATGGATACCGGCACTCCATGGGGTCGAATAATCTCCTGTATATAAATCTCTGCTAACCTGTTCGTATGGTAGCTAACCTTAATGGGAAGAAAGTGCGCTATCTTCGTCAACCTATCAACTATTACCCAGATGGCATTCTGACCATGTGGTGCCGGCGGTAACCCAGTAAAAAAATCCATGGATACGTGGTCCCACTTCCATTCAGGAATGAAAAGTGGCTGCATCTGACCAACCGACCTTTAAAGCTCAGCCTTAACATGTTGGCACATCAAACACTGCTGCACAAATTCTGCAATCTCCCTCTTCATGCCGCTCCACCAGAAATACTCCTGCAGATCCCTATACATTTTTCGTACTTTCAGGATGAATAGTATGTAGAGATCTGTGTACCTCCTCTAAAATCGTCCTCCTGAAGCTATTGTCTATAGGCACACACAATCTGGTGTGAAATCTCAAAGCCTCATCGTCAAAAATGCTGAATTTTTCTCCCTAACCATCCTGTATTCTGGCTATCACCTTTACTAATTCTGGATCATCCCCTTGAACGACTTTAATCCTTTCATATAGTGTAGGTTGTACAACCAAACCGGCCAAGAACACTTGAGGATCATCTGCTACTAGTTCCACGCCGAGCCTTTCCAAATCCATTTGAATTGGGTGCTGAATTATTGCTACTAACTGTGCTGTTTTCTTTTATTTATGGCTCAAAGCATCAGCCACCACAATTGCTTTACCTAGGTGGTAACTAATGGTGCAGTTGTAATCCTTGATGAGTTCTAACCACCTTCTCTGGCGCATATTCAACTCTTTCTGTGTAAAGAAATACTTTAAGCTTTTGTGATTAGAAAATATTTCACATTTCTCACCATATAGATAATGTCTCCAAACCTTCAGTGCGTGGACCACTACAGCCAATTCCAGATTGTGATTAGGGTAATTCTTTTCATATTCTTTCAACTTCCTGGACGCATACACCACCGCCCTACCATGCTACATCAGTACACAACCGAGCCCTTTCAAAGACGCGTCACTGTAAATCATATAACCATCATCTCCTGATGGAATCGTATGTACTAGTGCAGTGATGAGCCGCTACTTTAATTCTTGGAAACTCTGATCGCATTCTTTATCCCACACAAACCTGGCATTTTTCCTGGTCAACCGCATGAGAGGTCCTGATAAAGCCGAAAACCCCTCAACAAACCGACGGTAATAACCCACTAGTCTTAAGAAACTTCTGACTTCCAGCACGTTCTTCGGCCTGGCCCAATTCACTATTACATCAATCTTGCTAGGATCCACTAAAATACCATCTTTTGAGATCACGTGGCCTAAAAATGCAAATTCCTCAAGCTCTGGCTCACACTTGCTAAGCTTGGCATAGAGTTTCTCCTCCCGGAGTGTCTGTAGAACCTGTCCCAAATGTACCTCATGATCCTTAAAACTTCTTGAGTATACCAGTATATCATCAATAAAAACCACCGCAAACTAATCTAGATACTAGTGAAAAACTATATTCATAAAGTCCATGAACACTGCTGGGGCATTTGTCAGACCAAATGGCATAACGAGGAATTCGTAGTGCCCATACCTGGTCCTGAAAGCTGTCTTTGTAACGTCCTCTGCCTTTACTCTCACCTGATGATACCTTAATCTGAGGTTGATCTTAGAATACACTTGTGTACCCTAAATCTGATCAAACAGATCGTCGATACGGGGTAGAGGATATTTATTCTTAATGGTAACCTTGTTTATTTCCCAGTAATCAACACACATCCTCAAAGACCCGTCTTTCTTCTTTACAAATAACACTGGAGCTCCCCATGGCGATACGCTGGTCGTATAAATCCCTTATTCAACAAGTCTTGTAATTGATTCTTCAATTCTCCTAAATCAACTGGAGCCATACGATAAGGAACCTTAAAAATTGGCGCTATCCCTGGAGGCAAATCTATAGGAAAATCCACCTCGCGTTCGGGAGGCAACCCTGGTAGCTCCTCTGGAAATACATCTAGAAATTCTGGCATGACTGGGGTATTTTCAAGCTTCGTTTCATTCTTTGATGCTTCCTTTACAAAAGCCATAAACCCCTGACTTCCATCCCAAAGTAAATGGCTTGCCTGTATAGCGGATACTAGCTATGATGGAGCACGTGCACATGAACTAGTAAACCTAAATTCTTTCTCACTAGGGGGTCTGAAAATTACTTTCTTCTAAGAACAATCAATACTAGCGTGATTAGTTGTTGACCAATCCATACCCAGTATTACATCAAACCCATATATTTCAAGCACAATCAGGTCTGCTGGTAGCACTTTCCCTTGAATTTCTATATGATAGCCTCTAAGTACCCTTTTACACTTCAACACTGACCCAGATGGTGTAGCTACTGACAATTCTTTATCTAATAACTGAGTCTCACTTCCAAATAATTTAACATATGATGCAGATACAAAGGAATGAGTAGAACCTGAATCAAACAAAACAATAATGGAATGTGATAAAACAGTAAAAGTACCTGTCACCACATCCGTAGCAGCCTCAGCATCACCTGGCGTCAACGCGTAAACCCTCGTCGGGGCCATATTCCTCTGCTGACCTCCACAAGGCACTTGATATCCTTCCCGATAAGGCCTGGGAGCTGGGACCTAGTCTGGCGGACCTGGGCATGCACGTGCCATGTGGCCGGGTCTTCCACAATGATAGCATACATCTTTCCCAACCCGACACTCCCCCAAATGACGTCTCCCACACATATGACATAGCGGGACATTCAGCGCACCCTGATTCTTATGAGGTCCTACCATCTACCTCTGATCTCCCCTATCGCAACCTCCTCTCCATGGATCCCTACTGGAGCCAGCTTGAAAGCCTTGAGGCGCAGACCTCTTCCTCTTCCTTTGACTTGCTATACCCCTCTATATACCACTTTTAATGATCGCAACTCTGTCTACAACCTCCATAAATGTTTAAGCTCTGAAGCTAATCACCTGCTTAAAAAAGTTTTGCCTCAGCCCCTCTTCAAACTTCCTTGCCTTTTTCTATTCATCAGGTGCAATATATGGAGCAAAATGCAGCCACTCAATAAACCGAGCTGCGTACTGGGATACGGTCATCTTGCCTTATACCAGGTGCATAAACTCTATCGCCTTCACGCTACGAACGATAGCAGGGAAATACCACTTAAAGAACAGCTCCTTGAATTTGTCCCATGTCACTGGTACTGGAACTGGTCTCTACTCCTCTATCAGTCGCGCTGATCTCCACCAGCGCTTCGCTTCTCCTGTCAGTTTAAATGCCGTAAATACCACCTTTTTTTCATCCGTACATGGAAGCATAGCCAACGTCTCTTCAATGTCCTGGACCCAATTCTTAGCTACAATCAGGTCATATCCTCTAGAAAAGAATGGGGGATTCATACGCTTAAACTGCTTAATCGAACAGCCACTCTCCCCAGAGCTCCTGGCCATCTCAGCCATCACCTGCTAAGTGACGCTACACAGCACAACATATGTATCTCCTCCACCTATGCTGGAAGGTCCTGGCCTATCCTCCCCAGCATTCATGCCACTACTTCCTGGGTCCATCCTGAAACAAAGAACACGCTTTAAAACCTTATCTCATGCACAGACCTATCCTATACCAATTCAAAATTGACTTCCTTCCCTGACCTTAACTAAATATCCAGTTCTGCAACCTAGACACACAACCCGACAATAGTTCACTATGATATTCCTGAAATCGTCACCCCAGAAAAAACATAGAAACCACCAAGGTAATCCTGTACCTAGACCACATAACAAACCTCAAATCCTTTCCTATACTCTGGTATTGCTTCCACTACACTCTAAAGTCTACAAAACCTAGCAACCTAGGCTCTGATACCAAATTGTAATGATCTTCTATTCATTTTCCAATTCCGATTTTTTTTATACTATAAAATTAATAATACTTTGATACCTACTAAACTAAACCAAACCATCAACCTAAGCAACGGGAAGCGAAATTCGTATAACCACAATCAAGAAAATATACAATACCAGAGTACTAAAATGTGTCCCCAAAATAAACACATATGACTGTTTCCCAAAATACCCCCAACTAGGCTAGGGCTATACATAAATATTCTCAAAAATGCTCTCTATTGATAGGGCAGTACTAAAGCCCCTCTATTTGCGAGCCTGATCTGCTCGCGTACTTGGATCACCTAAAAAATGTTAAAGTAATGGGATGAGACGACGCTCAGTAAGACGAAATATGCTATTACTAGTGTATGGCAAATGAGTTACAATACTTTAAAGATCTATTTCTAAATAATCATGTATAACTGAATATGAGAATACAAGTACAAATAACATATACAACCACCACCTGTACCCACATTGTTTAACATATCGATTTTTTATAGGTTTTCCATTCATAATACTTCTACTATACATAAATACCCCCACTGTTATTGTAAAACTGTATATACATCTAATAGCTAAAAACTTCCCTGTGGATAATTGTATGTCATGATTTAACCTCTCATGACAAGGTTATGCGGCCCGTAGGAGGGATCTACCCTAGCCGGCCGACCAAGATAAACTACTATACTCCATCAATCTGATCAGCCTTCCTCAACCCATATCTTGTGGGGAGCCTATCCACTCATGGGCTCTATACAATCGATTTTCATACCACGTATTATCTGAATAGGTGGTTACACTCTATACTGTATGTAGCAACGGTACCGTGCTCTGTAATCTGTAATGGTCCATCAGGGTCTGATACTAAATAATACATTACTATATACAATCTATATGTTTTACCATGATTTTGTAATATCTGTATTAACCATGACGCTGTAATAAACTATATTTGTATCAATTGTATTTCTGAAATGAATTGTAAAATTGTATGTCAGGGTACTGAAAACTGTATTTGTATCAACTGTATAATCAAGATATTCTGTAATTACTATAAAATATATTCACTATCTGTATATTCTATAAAACATAGCTCTGAAAAATACTATAAAGATGTGTCTGTACTATATCTATATTCTCAAGCCACACCGTAATTTAAAACATATTATACATAATGGATAAGCTGTATAAACTTCTTTTGTGAATAATAATTTGGTAAAAACGTATAATTTATACTAAAACATACTAGAATCGCCTAGCATGGTATATTTCTTTTACCTAATTTCTGCTAAAAATCCCCTACTATGACGGGTCCTACACCCGTAGGGTTCTCCACTCAACACCCTAAAAAGCATATATCCCAGAATAAAACATCATTATTTCTACATCAACTGCATTTCTTACAGCTGCTGGAAATCCAAATTTTACTTACAGGACATTACCCTGAATTTGGGATGAAATTCAACTTCGTCCCACCGACGATCCGCTCCGGCAGACTTAGGGAGAACTTCCCCAAGAGCATTGTGGTGGCCTCAGATCATCGATTCGATGAACGACAGGGTTGAAATCGAAGAGATATGGAAGTGGAGCCGTAGGAGAGGGAGAGGGAGTGAATTTCTATAAATTTTCTGCGCAAAAATCCAAGTTTCAGCTATTTATAGAGCCAAATTCGTCAACGAGAGATGTCACCTCGTCGATGAGTCCTGTAGAAAGTTCATTGACGAACCTGCACCCTCATCAATGAATTTTAGACTTCCAAAAATCCTCTCTTGGTGTCTTCTCATCAATGAAACTTGTCTTCATCGACGAAGCCCTCTTGTACCCTCGTCGACAAATGTCATGTGTTCGTCAACGAGGACCTATTAAATTCTCTTAGGTCATTACATCCCAAAGTGCAACGTCATCGACGAAGTCGGATGCCTCCTTCTATTACTATTTCTATTTCTCTCCCTCTTTATTATTAAAATACCATTATTCTTCGAGTCGTTACAGCTCCCACTGATTTCAAACTCAAAGCATCAGCCACCACGTTTGCCTTCCCTAGGTGGTAGTTGATAGTGCAATCATAATCTTTGATGAGCTCTAACCATTTTCTCTGCCTCACATTCAATTTTTTTTGGGTGAAGAAATACCTCAAACTTTTATGGTCAGTGAAGATCTCACATCTTCCTCCATAAAGACAATGTCTTCAAATCTTCAGAGCATACACCACTGTAGCTAACTCTAAATCATTCACCTAGTAGTTCATTTTATACTCTTTAAGCTACCAAGAAGCATATGCAATAACCCTCCTGTGCTACATTAACACACATCCAAGTCCCCTCAAGGATGCGTCACTGTATATTACAAATCCATCCTCTTTTGATGGAATAGATAACACTGGTGCGAAGACAAATCGCTGTTTCAACTCTTGAAAACTCTTGAGTAAACAAGTTCCTTTTGAGAATCTGAGTTGATTTGCCCAAGCTCGAAGATTAAAGATTGAAGTGTAGGCAATCGTATAGCAATAGGAGCAAATTTTCAATATTCTTTCAACAAGGTGTGTTCTTCTCTTTCTTGTGTGTCTAACCTCTGTTCTAGGGTTTAGATATTCAGTATATATAGTGTCTTACCCTTAGAATTGATCTCAACCATTGGATCAAAGAAAAAAACTCGTGAGTTCGTTTAATAAAAAACATGTTTTTAAGTTTCCCGCAAGTTCAAGCGCCTGAGGTCGAAAGCCTAGGCGACCGAAGTTCCTTAACCCTTTGAAAAAATCAAATTGGAATTCAAGGTCAGGTGCCTAAGGAGGTAAGTTCAGGCTCCTGAAGTGGGTTCAGGCGCCTGAGGTTCCAAGGTCAGGCGACTGAAGAGCCTCTGCGAACTTGTTGTGTTTCCAATTAATTCTTTAGGCTACCGAACTAAATCTTCAAGCTCCTGAAGAAATTCTTTAGGTGACTGAGGTTGAGTTCAGGCCACCAAAGTCCCTTTTTTCTTAATTTTTCTTTTCTAGTTTAAAATTCTACTTTGCTCCTTTTCTTGGGTCTTTTATAAAACAACTTTTCCATAATTTTAAAAACATTTCTAAGTCTATGGAAGTTACCTAATGATGTACATGAAATGCATGAATCCTAGAATCATTCTAAGTTATGTTGAGCCTCAAATTAAATCATATGAAAATGTAAGTACATAAGTTCTAAATACCCATTCCCAAGATGTTCTTGAACTTTGTCGTTTGCACCTTGATTCTCGTACTCTTTGAGTTCCATGGATCTTGCCAAGATTTGTAAGCCTTACTTGAAGGCTCCATGACTCGTCATCTTTCCATGCATGCTTAATATAGTTCCTGTTAACAAACTCCATGCACAAATCAAATATCAAGTGATTTTTCATTATCAAAAACAGATTGGACTCATAGAGTCAACAATCTCCCCCTTTTTGATGATGACAAATGCACGAGCAAAAATATATAATGGGTTACACCTAACTAGGCTCCCCCTCAATTAATGCATCAAATAATCAATGGATGACAATATAGTCATGTTCATACACAAAGTGTTTAGCCTAAATCCAAATGAAATATGAAATATGCTCATGATGTTTCAACTATGACATCAACCAATTGTTTTTCCCCCTTTGGTTCCATTTTATTATTTTTGCTTCCAAATTTTCTCCCCCTTTTGACATCAACAAAAAGGTGTAAACAAATAAAAATATGAGTAGACGTACCCTTATGTTCTTCTCCCCTTAGAGATCTTAAGGTTTTGAATGTGTCCAATTGTTGATCAATGCAGTACCAAGCGATTATATCGTAAGTGATGTTGCTCCCCCTAAATTATATCATCTAACATGATTCTAAGCAACCTCTCGACTATGCATGAGACCTAATTCACACCTAATTTGAATAAACATATCCTCTGCAAGTAGTTTCATGAATATATCTGCTCATTGTTCATCCGTGCATACAAACTCTAGTGTTACATCCCCTTTTTGCACATGGTCACGAAGAAAGTGATGTCGTATTTCTATGTGCTTAGTTTGTGAATGTAATATGGGATTCTTTGAGGTATTTATTGCACTTGTATTATCGCATCTTATAGGGATTATTTCATATCTTAATCCAAAATCCTTCAGTTGTTGTTTCATGTAAAACGTTTGAGCACAACTACTACCTGTCGCTATGTATTCAGCCTCAGTTGTGGAAAGAGCAACTGAATTTTGTTTCTTGGAAAACCAAGAGACCAAGGAGTGTCCTAAGAAATGACAAATACCACTAGTGCTCTTCCTATCCACTTTGCTACCCGAAAAATCAGCATCTAAATAACTAAGAATCTCAAATGATGTGTACTTAGGATACCATAACCCAATGTCCATAGTTCCTATCAAATATCTAAGTATCTATTTAACAGCTAGCAAATGAGACTCTTTTGGAGCAGACTGAAATCTTACTCACAAACATACGCTAAACATTATATCTGGTCTACTAGAAGTCAGGTATAGCAAGCTACCTATCATTCCATGATATAGCTTGACGTCTACTGGTATACCTTGTTCATCTTTATCTAATTTTAATGAGGCACTCATAGGTGTACCTAGTATTTTTTCGTCTTCCATATTAAACTTTTTGAGTAAGTCTCTGATATACTTCAATTGATTTATGAATATTTCATGATTTGCTTGTTTGATTTGAAGTCCTAGGAAGAAATTTAGTTCACCTATCATGCTCATCTCAAATTCATTTTGCATGGTATTGGCAAATTCATTACACAATTCTTTATCTATAGCGCCAAATATGATGTCATCTACATATACTTGCACTAGGAGAATATCATCTTTCTTAGACTTTATGAACACGGTTGTATCTATCCATCCTCTTATAAAACCATTTTCTAATAGAAAACCACTTAGCCTTCATACCAAGCTCTAGGAGCTTGCTTTAAACCGTACAGCGCTTTAGTTAGTTTATACACGTGATTTGGATTCTTATGGTTTTCAAAGTCTGGGGGTTGTTCTATATACACTTCTTCATTTATGTAACCATTTAAAAATGCGCTTTTGACATCCATTTGATATGGCTTGAAATCCTTAAAAGCTGCATATGCTAAAAGCATTCGTATGACTTCCATAGTTACAGGGACAAATGTTTCTTCAAAATCTATACCTTCTTTTTTATTATATCCCTGAGCTACTAATCTAGCCGTATTTCTCACAACTACTCCATGTTCATCTTTCTTATTCTTATATATCCATTTGGTCCCTATGATTGACTTATCCTCAGGTCTGGGAACTAATGTCCATACTTTGTTTCTCCCAAATTGATTTAATTCTTCTTGCATGGACAACACCCAAGATTCATCCTCTATAGCTTCACTCACATTCTTAGGTTCTTCTTGAGATAAAAATGCAAAATGACTAACCATGTTCCTAAGAGAGGAGCGAGTGGCTACTCCACGTGATGGTTTGATTAGTACTCTGTTTAGAACATAGCAGGCGGTATTTACTGCCTCGGCTCAGAAGTATTTAGGTAATTTATGTTCGTTAAGCATAGTTCTAGCCATTTCTTGTATATATCTATTCTTCCTTTCAACTACACCATTCTGTTGCGGTGTTCTAAGAGCTGAAAAATTATGGGTAATTCCTAATGAATTACAATAGTTTTCCATGCCTTGACTTTTAAATTCTCTCCCCCTATCACTTTGAATTTTAGTAATTGTAAATCCTTTTTCATTTTGGACTTTCTTGCACAGGTTTATAAATTTTTCACATGCTTCATTTTTATGACCTAAGAATAGTACCCATGTGTATCTTGAAAAGTCATCAACTATAACAAAAGCGTATGACTTTCCTCCTAAACTTTGAATTGGGTTTGGTCCAAAAAAGTCTAAGTGTAGCATTTGAAGTGGCCTAGTAGTTTAGATCTCTTTCTTTTTCTTAAAGCTTGTCCTAGCTTGTTTTCCTAGTTGGCATGCATCACAGATTTTATCTTTCACAAATTTAGTCTTAGGCAGTCCCTTAACTAATTCTTTCTTAACTAGTTTTGAGATTAAATCCATGTTTGCGTGTCCTAGTCTCCTATGCCAAATCCAACTTATTTCATCCATAGAAGATAAACATGTCACACTTTGTGAAGTTAAGTTATCAAAGCTTGTGGTATATACTTTTTCATGACGCTTAGCAATGAAAAGTATTTTATTATCAGTTTTGTGCTCAACTATGCACTTTGTCATGTTCAAATGATACTTTGTAGCCTTTATCACATAGTTGACTTATGCTCAATAAATTGTGCTTTAAACCTTCAACTAATAAAACATCATTTATAATGAGTAAGGAATCATTACCGACTTTACCGACACCTGTGATCCTTCCCTTAGCATTATCTCCAAAAGTAACAAACCCTTTATCCTTGAGTATGATGGATATGAATTTTTCTTTATCACCTGTCATATGGCGTGAGCATCCGCTATCCATATACCATCTATCTTTTGAGGATGCTGATCTTAAGCAAATCTGCAAGAGACAAGTAAACAACTAGCTTTGGTACCCAGATTGTCTTGGGTCTAGGGGGGTTAGTGCTGGATTGACCTTTGACCTTCCATACTTTCTTTATTTTTGCATCTTTATTTTTGAAAGGACAGGTGAATTGTATGTGTCCCAACCTTCTACATTTAAAACATGTAGTATTTCTATAATGATTCTTAGTTGGAACATATGCCTTTGATTCTTTTGTAAAATACCCTATGCAAAGATGTCTTTTCTTTATATTTTCTTTACCATTAAAACCGAGCCCTTCCTTTTCTAGAGAATTTCTTTGAGATCCTAGGAGCTTTTCAAAGTTGTTTTGTCCTTCAGTAAATTTACAAACAATTTCGGATTTATCTTTCAAATCCTTTTCTAACTCCTCAATTTTCAAATCTTTATTTCTTATGAAAGATGCATGAGATTCATTTTGAAGGTCAAGTAAGCTTGAAAGTTCTTTGACTTTACTTCTCAACTCAATAATTTTCTTTATTTTCTTCTCAAGCATTTTAATAATGTACACGTATTCTTGTTTCAGTTCATCATATAAAATCATATCATTTTCATTTTTAGAATCACTAGAATAATATGAAGATGATGAAAATGATGATTGTACCTCAAGGTCATCATGTGCCATTGGACACAGATTGGCAACCTCGTTGTTGCTGGATTTAAATTCTAAACCGCTAGTGTTGTGTGTATCCTAGCCGACTTTCAACTCCTTCTTCTTTTTCTTTGAAGCTTTTATGAGCTTGGGGCACTCAGGCTTAATGTGTCTAACTTCTCAGCAGTTGTAGCATGTTAGTGGATCCTCCTTCTTTTTCTTCATGCTTTGCTCTCCTCTTTCCGATTTAGAGTTCCAGAATTTTCTGTTAAACTTTTTGTTCCTCTTGAAGAATTTCCCGAACTTCTTTGTTAGCAAGAATATGTCATCATCCGTTTCAGAATCGATTCCCTCACTTGAATAGCTTGATGATGCCTTAAGTGCAGTGATCTCCTTAGCTTTGTTTTGCTCATTTTTCCTCTCGTTTGTTGCCAGCTCATAGGTGATGAGTGATCTAATGAGTTCGTCCACCGAAATCTCCTTGAGATTTCTCCCTTCTGCTATTGTCATAGCTTTCACTTCCCACACTAGAGGTAATCCCCTGAGTATTTTCCTGATCAACTCATAAGTAGGGTAAGTTTTTCCAAGAAAATTTAAAGAGTTAATGATGTGTGTGAATCTAGTATACATGGATTGTATGGATTCATCAGTTGTCATTCTAAATGCTCCATATTCACTAGTAAGCATGTCTATCCTACTATCCTTGACTTCCTTCGTGCCTTCATATGTAACTTCTAATTTTTCTCAAATTTCTTTAGCTGAGTTACATGCCATTACCCTATTAAATTCATAGACATCTAATGCACAAAAGAGTAAGTTCATAGTAGTGGCATTGATTTGTACTGACTTCCAATCCTCTTCAGTATATTCATCTTCGGTTTTAGGTACATTAATTTTATCAATTACTTTCATGGGAATGTGATTTCCCTTAGTCACTATTTTCCAAACCTTCCAATCTACGTTTAGTAGATACATGCTCATCCTACGCTTCCAATAGGTGTAATTTACACCACAGAAGATGGGTGGTCTAGTGGATGATTGTCCCTCACCAAATGGAATTACACCGATGTGTGCCATGTGATCGTTTTACAAATTAACTATCAAGTCTATGTAAACCCGCTCTAATACCAAATGTTGAATCAGGAGTAATCCTAAGAGGGGGGCTGAATTGGGTATTTAAAAAATTCTTTGACAATTATTTACATCTTAAACCCTTCTTATATATGTACCAATGACTTCTTGTTACTCATTTACTAATGTGTAAGGCTATCCAACCTATACATGTAATACACACAATTTAAATGCAGTGCTGAAAATAAAGAGTAAAGGGAAGAGAGAAGACAAACACAATTTTATGAGGTTCAGCCAACTTGGCATACGTCCTCGCCTTGAGCAAACACTCAAGGATTCACTAAATCCCTGCTCCTTAAATTGGGACAGAGCTTCCCCTACAATCTGTTGCTTACAAGAGGCACAACTCCCTCCTACTCCGCTGCTTACAAAAGATACAGCTCTCTCCTCACACATCGATTCACACACCGAACCGTGTATACAATAAGATCTGAAAAATAACACTCAAAACAATGCGTCTAACAAAAGCTTGTGAGTACAATTCAATTTCCTAATACATTAACATATGATATAACTTGAAGCTCATGAATGTATGAAAACGATACAATCGTTTTAATGTATGATATGCTTCAACACACAAATCCTTATTTAACCAAAACTCCCAAGTAAAGATATATTTAAAATGTTTTGGAGTATACTAGGATTCTTGGTTCACTTTGCAAAAATGCACAAATATATTTGAAGTGAACTTGTTAACAAAAACAAGTTTAACAAAAACTTTTTCTTGAATATTAAATCAATCAAAATCACAAAGTTTTATATCAAATATTCAATCCCAAAATGAGTATATTGCTTTTCAGAAATTATCCCTCAAAAATATATAGTTATAAGTACCAAGGATATTTAATCAAGCATTAAAATATATCTAAAATATAGATCCTTTAGAAAACACACACTTAAAACAAACCTTTCAATCAATCACACAACTTAAATCAAGTAATGATCTTGTTTGGAATAAATATGTATATGTATAGGCACTTTCAAGATCAACCTTTTAATCAAAATAGGTTGTTCAATAATAAGCTCAATGAATGATATATATTGAATCAAAAATCAATCAACCAAGTTAAATAAACTTTCGCAAGTAATGATCTTTTCAAAAAATCAATTTTTACACGAATATGCTCACTCAAGATCAAAACTTTTCTAAGGATAGTCAAGAGCACGTAATGGGATGAGATGAGAAGTTCCTAAGAATATTAACTTGAAAGATCAAACCTTAATACTAGATTGAAGTATAGTTGCATAAATAAGTTCCCTTTGAGAATCTGAGTTGATTTTCCCAAGCTCGAAGATTAGAGATTGAAGTGTAGGCAATCGTATAGCAATAGGAGCAAATTTTCAATGTTCTTTCAACAAGGTGTGTTCTTCTCTTTCTTGTGTGTCTAACCTCTGTTCTAGGGTTTAGATATTCAGTATATATAGTGTCTTACGCTTAGAATTGATCTCAACCGTTGGATCAAAGAAAAAAACTCGCGAGTTCATTTAATAAAAAATACGTTTTTAAGTTTCCCACAAGTTCAGGTGCCTGAGGTTGAAAGCCTAGGTGACCGAAGTTCCTTAAGCCTTTGAAAAAATCAAGTTGGAATACAAGGTCCGGCGCCTAAGGAGGTAAGTTCAAGCTCTTGAAGTGGGTTCAGGTGCCTGAGGTTCCAAGGTCAGGCGACCGAAGAGCCTCTGCCAACTTGTTGTGTTTCCAATTAATTCTTTAGGCTATCGAACTAAATCTTCAGGCTCCTGAGGAAATTCTTCAAGCGACTGAGGTTGAGTTTAGGCTACCAAAGTCCCTTTTTTCTTAATTTTTCTTTTCTAGTTTAAAATTCTACTTTGCTCCTTTTCTTAGGTCTTTTATAAAACAACTTTTCCATGATTTTAAAAACATTTCTAAGTCCATGGAAGTTCCCTAATGATGTACATTAAATGCATGAATCCTATAATCATTCTAAGTTATGTTGAGCCTCAAATTAAATCATATGACAATGTAAGTACATAAGTTCTAAATACCTATTCTCAAGATGTTCTTGAACTTTGCCACTTGCACCTTGATTCTCGTACTCTTTGAGTTCCATGGATCTTGCCAAGATCTGTAAGCTTTACTTGAAGGCTCCATGACTCGTCCTCTTTCCATGCATGCTTAATATAGTTCCTGTTCACAAACTTCATGCACAGATCAAATATAAAGTGATTTGTCATTATCAAAAATGGATTGGACTCATAGAGTCAACAAGTGATATCCTAACCGAAGGTCAATCTTGGAGTAGACCTAAGTCTCTTAGAGCTAATAAAATAAATCATAAATTCTACGAAGAGGATATTTATTCTTGACTGTCACTTTGTTTATCTCTCTATAATCACTACACATCCTCATAGTCCTATATTTCTTCTTTACAAACAGTATTGGTGCTCCCCAGGGCGACACTCTAGGTCTAATGAACCCTTTATCTAACAGATCTTGCAACTGGTCTTTCATCTCCTTTAACTCGACTGGGGCCATTTTGTAGGGTGCCTTAGATATCAGTGCTGACCCTGGTAGTAAATCCATGGCAAATTCAACCACCCAATCTGGTGGTAAGTCACGTAACTCTTCTGGAAACACATTTGAAAATTCCTTGACTATCGGAATATCAGCAAGTTTCAATTATTTCTCTAATACCTCTTTTATATAAGCCACATACCCTTGGAAACCATCCTGAAGTAACCTTATGGCCTGAATAGCTAGCACAAACTGTGGTGAGGCGTGCACATGCGATCCCACAAACCTAAATTCCTACTCTCCCGGGGGTCTGAAGATCACCTCTTTCTGATGGCAATCAATGCTGGTGTAGTTAGCTATCAGCCAATCCATCCCCAATATTATATCGAATCCTTGCATATCTAACACCACAAGATCGACTGACAAAATTCTCTCCTGAATACCCACTGATAATTTTTAAGTACTCTTCCACATCTCACTACAAAACCAGTTGGCATGGCTACTTACAAATCAATATCTAACAAATGTGTCTCAACACCAGTCGACTTGAGATATCCTAATGATACGAACAAATGTGTGGCACCTGAATAAAATAAAACAACAACATTATATGATAAAGCAATAATAATACCTATCACGACGTCTCCTGTAGCCTCAGCATCTCTCGACGTCAATGCATATACTCTCGCCAGATCTATGTTCCTCTTCTGGCCGCCACCCATGGGTTCCTAGATATTCCCTCCAAATGGTCTGGGAGTAGGAGCAGTGCTATACTGCATATGATAGTCCCATGCTAGATAACCCGGTCCACCACATCGAAAGCAAACATTCCTCCCTGCTCGGTATTTTCCCCGGTGTCTCTTTCCACATGTAAGACAAACTGGAAATGCCTGCTCACCCTGAATCTCCCATCTCCCAGTCTCTTACCTCTAAGCTCTGCCATATCTGTCTCCTCTCCAAGGGCCTCGACTGGATCCTACCTAGAAACCTGGAGGCGTTTCCTCTAACTCAACGTCTCCACGTCCCTTTGAATGCTCTCCTTTGCCACTATGGCCCTATCCACCAAATTGTAGAAATCTTAAGGACCACCAACTGTCTATGGACATCATGCCTCAGTCCCCTCTTAAACATTCTTACTTTCTTCACCTCATCTGAAACAATGTAGGGAGCAAAACGTGATAACTTGATAAACTTTGCTACATACTGCTGCACTAGCAGTTGTCCCTGTCTTAGATTCAAAAACTCTGCTATCTTAGCTTCTCTAACAATGGGAGGAAAATAACGATCAAAGAATATCTCTTTGAATCGGTTCCATGACATAACCACTAGTACGGGTCTCTGTTCCTCAAGCAACTTCATGGTTGTCCACCATCTCTCAGCCACACCTATCAACCTATATGTGGCATATTGAACCCTCCGTTCATCGGTGCAGTAAAGCACTGCCAGTATTTTCTTGATCTCGTACATCCATTTTTCAACAATTGCAAGATCATCTCCTCTTGAGAACACTAGAGGATTCATTTTAGAGAAATTTTTCATCATGCAGCCCTAGTCTTCCACTGGTTCTTACTGCTCCCTCGAGCCCCGTGCAATCTCAGTCATAACCTGCTCAGCCACGCTACACAAAACCATGTCTAAATCACCGCCACCCACACCAGAGGGACTTGCACCATCATCCCTACTGGCGTGAGCGTTGCTACCTCCAGGGTCCATCCTAAAAAGGAAATAAACATAATCTAAGGACCCTATATGCATAACATAACTGACATATTCATCTAACTGAAATATTATGTCCTCAATTTAAGATTTAGTCCAGCAATTGAGAAACACAACCCAACAATAGTTTACTATGGCTTTCCTAAAATCGTCACCTCAGGAAAAACATATAAACCACTATGGAAATCATGCTTCCCAATCACTAGATAAAATCCTAAATACTCATCTTAATTTCCCCAACATTGACTCACTAAATTCTTAATCCATTCCTATACTCTGGTATTATTTCCGCTGCATACTAAAGTTTACAGAACCTAACAACCTAGACTCTGATACCAAAATGTCATGCCCTTATTTTTAGAACAATTTCTTTTCCTTTTATAAAATATTATTACTCTCATTCCATATCATATAGTCAAGTCAACCTAGACGCAAAGGTACTAGGGATTCACCTGTATATACATACATATCACTTAAGCGGCGGAACCAAAATACACTTTTCATATATACAATACCAGAGTAACATTGTTTCTACATATATACACCTATACCCCAAAAATCCATTATGAGACTGACCCGATTGCTTATCCTACAACTGGGTAGTGTCCACGAACTCCTCTATCACGGATCTCGCTCTCTTTGTCTGTCGGGGTTTCTTGAAATATTTGTAATTCTAGGGTAAGACGCCTCTCACTAAAGGAAATAGACTATTATCTGTGTGTGGCAACATGAGCATTATCATCCTATAATCATATACTGCAAATATTATAATTGTAATGTAACTTAAGCTGTAACTGATATTACTTGAAAATCTGTATTTATAAACATAATCTTACTAGAACGTAAAGAATTTCCATAACATTTAAATCATCTGCTGAATCTTTATAATACTGAAATTATACCTTGCATGTCTGTTTATCATGACTCCACCCCTCATGATCTGGATTGTGTGCCCCGAAGGCTAGACGTAACGCTGGCTAGCCTACCAGGTTAAGTCAAACATAACATACTATGCACGATTGCCCACCCAACCTGGCCTGCCCGGCCTACTACACCGACAACGTCTAGGGGTCACTAACATTGTGGGTATCCTACTACACCGCCTACACTTCCGGGCTAATCGGTCATTGGCCCACACTTCCTTACTAGTGTGGTTGCATTGTCGGCTATACCCAATCTAATCCGCCCAACCTATGCACCGACAACCTCTAGGGGTCGGCACTCATTGGGTATCCTACTACACCGATCTAAAAACTAACTATGGTACCGTGCTTTTAACATACGTAACCATCTAGGTGCTGCTACTATATAATACATTTCACATATTATATTTCTGTTCATAAATAACATTTTCATAATTTTGTAATAAAATCTAACTTTTATGTAACTTTGAATAGAACTGTTATTTCATAATTTCTGAATCATAACATCGTAACAGTACTGATCACGACATTATAACAGTACCGATCACGACATCATAACAGTACTGATCACGTCATCTACACCAGCTATCATATCTTAGCATCTGCACCGACTATCATATCTCGGCATCTGCGTCGGCTATACTATCACGACATCTCGCTGACTGTCATATCATAATATATTGAAAATATCTTAATTTTTGTACTGATTATCATGTTTCTAAAATCACTGTAATATCATGCTTATTCCATGAAATTAAAACATATTCTGATATATTATTAAAACATTCCATTTATACTCATGCCACACGAGTGAGTAATTCTATATGATATTATTTGGCCTTGAAAACATAATTTACTGATAAAATATCCTTTAATATAAAATCATGATTTACTCAGTTCAACATCAGTATTTCCCAAAACTAATTATATTATACATATAATTTTTGAAATATATACTGTATAATAAACGTAAATTTTCCTAAAAAAAACCTGACATAATCTATTCCCTTACATGTTTCCTAGAAAGCCCATTAAAACGCTAAATCTACACCCCTGCGACGTTCAGAACTCAAATCCCTGAAATTATATTTTCCCCAAATTAATCAGCTCAATTACCAGAATATTCATCTTTCAGTATTTCCAATGCTCTAAATACTCCAAATAAAAAAAAAAAAACTTATATTTAACACCCTTACCTCAGTTTTGGAATGGTAACCCGGAATGCCAAACCAAAATTCCGCTCCTCCTATGTTGTAAAGAATCTTCTCAAGAACCCCGTGGTAGTTCCTAATCATCAATCTGGACTTTAACAGAGGCGGAATCGAAGGAAATTGGAAAAGGGTTCGTAGGTTTGCATGAGAGAGAGAGAGAGAGAGAGAGAGAGAGAGAGAGAGGGTGTTTATTTTTTTAATTCTTCAAATGAGCTTCTCGGTTCTTTTATATCTTCAGCACTGCTAACAAAAATCATCAATGACTTTCTCTTACTCTTAGTAAACCATTGCTGATTTTCTATTAATTGGATCAAAATTTACCGTTTACCATTTACCGTCCCGCGGTTAAATCCCACAACCGTCGTCGGTTTTCTTCCTTCTCCAGAAAATCGTTGCCTATTTTCTGATCTCCAAAACCATCGCTAATATTTTTCCTCTTGTGAAAACCATCGCCGATTTTTCCCTTTTCCCAGCCAAAAATCCATTTTTCAATTTCTTTTTATTTATTATATTTTTCGGGTCTCTATAGTTGATCTAAAATTACCAAAGAGCATCATTCTTTAAATATTCATACACTCCATAATGCTCTTTGCTAAAATTTGTAAGGACATTTTGTTTGGCGTGCTCATCATGCATAATGTCCTGCTTCCTTAAATACTTGTCTGAACATAATAAAAATTTAATCCTTGAGAGTATTCATTTTTCCTACAAGCTCTCAAGTTTCAATCAAATCTTTTAGAGCTTCAAATGATGTTGAATGACTAAAGTGGTTGCACTAGGTTTCAAATCTAGATGATGAAATGAAATTTGAAAGAGACCTATGCACATGTAGTTAAAATTCAAAATTATTTGAACTTATGCCTCTCACGCATTGAAATTCATAAGAAGCAATGCAAGCTTATGACCCTAAAAAATATTGGTTATGACCTTTTGGTCCTCTACGCCAAAGCATGAAGAGCCAAACTTAAAATCATTGAAAATCTTAAAACACTTGGCTATGACCTTAAAGAATGAAAAGAAGATCAAGGCATAAGTTAGTAACAGTGCATAACTTA
Source organism: Malania oleifera (assembly GCF_029873635.1). Classification (NCBI taxonomy): domain Eukaryota; kingdom Viridiplantae; phylum Streptophyta; class Magnoliopsida; order Santalales; family Ximeniaceae; genus Malania; species Malania oleifera. The sequence goes on along the minus strand of NC_080420.1, from coordinate 13,362,712 downwards.
AGGGGAACATTTTTTTTTTCTTTCATTACTATATAAATTGAATGCCCTTATAATCTTACTGTGTTAATGCCATTATGCCTTTATGTGATCAGAATTGTAAATTACAATCCATAATACATTAAATGAATAATTCTTTTTGATGGATGGTATTATGAATTGTTGATTGAACTACTAGATTGCATGCTTGTATTAAATGTCTCCTGCATGGCGAATGCAGTGATAAGGATTGCACGCTGGTAGAAATTTTAGGTTGTAATGAAACAACCTAACAAGGAAACAAATATACTTTAAATTTGCATTCTAACATGTTTTAAGAAGGTAAAGATAACAAATTGTATGAGAAGTTAAGTAGCGTTTGGAAGTATGAAATTTTAACTTTAAAAAAAATAATTACCTGATTTTTTTTAAAATTTAATCTATATTTAAGAAAAGTTTATTAAATTCATTTTATCCAAATTCATGATATGGAATTTATGCTTACAAACCCACTACCAATCTAATTTGATAGCAAATTTTATGCAGAAGGACCACACAAATTTAATTTGTATGACCACGTCCAAGCACTCACCAACTTCTCATTATATATATATATACGAATAAATCGATCATAAATGTTTTCAATTAGTACCACAACGCTCCACAGAACACGAGCCCCACGTAGCTGTGCCTTTTAAATGCCCGTCAATCAAAATCTTTGAATATTTCAATCCAAGTGTGTGTGTGTGTTTGTTTGTTTGTTTTTGTTTTGTTTTTAAATGTATCTATTTAGGGTATATTAATAAACTTAAAGCTGCAAAACAGCAATTACCCATATTTTATAATGCACTTATTTAATCCTTAAATTTTTTATATAAAAATTTCAAATCCTAATATTTATGATTTTCCTCTATTTAGTAAATAGAACTGAAATGGAATCAAATTTATCTTGTTATTTTATATAAACCAAAGATCCCGATAAAGAATAAATTTTTTAACCTTGCAGTCATTTACATTATTGCACAACAAATTTAAAAATATACCATTATAATTTTTTATTAAATATGAGGTCCGGTATTAATGCTAGAATTATATATTAATCATCACATTTTTTTTTTCTTATCCATTACATTAAATAATTGTACTATTAGAGTACAACACTCACAAAGTAATGAATAAATAGGCATGACGTGGTGGTAAAGCAATGAACAATCCAGTAAGAGCATCGGAGATTCAATTCCAGTTGATAAACCTGGTTGATGCTGGCAGCAAACAGTATCCTGGGCGGAGTTTTCGAAGTAGATTGGCCGAAAATCCAACTCGGCTGTGTATAGGCCGTGATTGCATTCGAATTTAGAGGGAGATTTCAACCCCGACTTCACATTATATATATAGATAGAGAGCCCCACGAAAAAAAAAAAAAAAGAAAAAAATTGTGGTCCTTCATAGGGTTTTTCATTCATTTTCTCATCAAATTTCAAAAGCTTAAAAAAAAAAAAAAAAAAGAGACTGAAAATCATGTTCAATTGCCCGTAACCAATACACATCACCCTTATAATTTATTAACGAATACACTTCACATTATATATATCGATTTATTCATGGGGCTATATATATACATAGAGAGCCCCATGAATAAATGGATCGTAAATGCTTGCAGTTAATACAATAACGCTCCACAGAATAAAGAGATACTATTCTTTCAAGTCAATGCATACTTTTGCATGAGCTGCTGCTCAGGTGAAAGATATGGAGTTTTTTACGGAAATAATAACAAAAAATAATAAAAAACACAAAAATAGATAAAATATGTAATATTTACCAAATTATACCCAACCGACTTTTCAAAAGTCGGTTTGGGTTTTGATTCTAACCCAGCCGCAAATTTTAGTTTTAAAATAAATAAATGGGTGGGGGAAAGGCTGTCAGAGAAACGTTTTTGGGGTGGGGGGGGGGGGGGCGGTGGAGGAATGGAGATTGATGGGAGGGGTTGTCAGACAAAAAATAAAAACCCACATAAAGGGGTGAGAAGAAAAAACACGTGAGGTGAATTTTTTTTTTTTTTATAAAAAAAAAAAGAGACCAAATTGACTTTTGGAAAGTCAGTTTGGTGATCAATCTCACTATTTAATTTTAATTTTTTTTAACTTTTTTTAGTAAAATAAATATAAAGTCTTAAATTTATATATGTATAGATTGGTATGATAGTTAATATAAGTTTATATTTCAAAATACACAAATTTAAAGTTAAGATGTCAACTTCAATTTGCTTGAACAGTAACTCTGTATTTGGAAGTATAAATTTAAAATCTTATATGAATTTAAGCATAAATTTAGATAAAATATAATATAAATTTATATTATTTTTTAATAAAACTCACGAAAATATAATATAAAATTATATTAAGTAAGACTTAAGTGATTGGGATAGTTTATTTAGGTAAAAAGTCGAGGGCAATCTGGGGGCAAAATCTTTAGCATTCATGTCAGTGTTTTAATTTGGATCGAAAGAAATCACAATTGTAGCAGTGGCTGCACATTATTATGTGAAGCATAGGGAGAGAGGAAGATTAAAGTAAGAATGATGCATGCAAATTTACTTATTTTTTGTAATAGTCACAAGATATGTACTAATTACAAATTTGAAATTAAAAAGTTTTTGTTAAGTAAATTTTGTTTTATTTTGGTAATTTTAGCAATTTGGTATATCGATTCTAAATTCAACTTTAACATTCTTTTCTTATCATTCATATTTCTTACCTTGTTCCAATTGTTAATAATTTATTTTTTAAAGATGAGTCTTGTGATTATAAAGCTATGAGGGGACTTCTGCATGCATGCACGGGAGGGGCATGGAGAGAGGTGGGGCTAGGCTGAATTTTTTTTTTTTATTTTAAAAAAGGGGAAGCATAATAAAAAAAAAAAAAAAAGGTGAGGGATAGGTGTCGGGAGGGGGAGAGAGGAGGAGGGGGAGAGAGAGAAGAGGGGGGGGGGGGGCTTGCTTAATAGTTGCATGTGTAAGTACATGAATAGTGTGCAAACCGACTTTTGGAAAGTCGGTTTGGTATTAAAAAATTAATTCCTGCATTTGTGCATGCATGAATAGTGTCCAAACCAACTTTTGGAAAGTTGGTTTGGTATTAAAAAATTAATTCTTGAAAATAGTATCCAAACCAATTTTTGGAAAGTCTGTTTGGTATGAATAGTGTCTAAACCAACTTTTGGTAAGTCGGTTTGGTATTAAAAAAAAGTAAGTCCGTCGTGTATGCATGTGTGTGGGTGTACGTAAAAAAATCAAAATTGACTTTCCAAAAGTCGGTTTTGTTATGCTAGTCTAATATATATTTGTTCATCATCCCTCAACCATTACTCAAGCTTTCTCCCTTTTCATTTATTTGTTGATCCTCCAACCTTCTTACCACCTTGCAGATAAACTCTACTTTTGATAAGTCATAATGACGTCAAATTCTCCAGCTAACAAAGTTACGGTCTTATTATACATTGACTGTGAGATTATTCATGGATCAATCGGTATTGAGTACAGCGCTGGGCCAACGAAAGCCATTCGAGTTCGAAGGAGGATGAAGTTAGAAAGTTTGAAACGCAAATATATGAAGGATTAGATATTGATCCAAAGGAATACATGTTAGAACTGACATCAAGATATCCGCAACGAGGGGGTGGTGGAAATTTGTTCTACATTGACATCCCAATAAAAAATGATGCAGACGTCGTAATTGCGTTGGACCCGCAGAGTTCTTGTCCAGACGTATATGTTGTTGAGATTTTTGTTAATCGCATTCCTCGAAGTAGTAGTATAGGCGGAGCCCCAACTTTGCAAGGGGAAGCATTCATTTATTCTCAACCATATACCAAATATGGTACCGGTGAGACGAGCAGACTATTTGATCACCTTTCACAGGTGACTGCGGCATTAGATTTGAATGACATCCTTGGTACATCATTTCAACCAGAATTCTTGACAACAGAGCTTCAACGTGAGGAGTCTACCTTGCAGGGATTCAGTGTGGGAAGCAATTATTATCACGAAGCAGAACAATCAACAAAGTATAGGTATGACCGAAGTTCAACTAGAGCTGTGTCCATACCAGACTTCCAAAAAGTTCCATCTATTGTCATGAATAAGAGGGGGGGCATACACGGTCCAGCCAATGCTACCTGATATGGACTGCAACCGTGAATTTGAGGAAGAAAAGGATATAGAAGAGGATTTTGAAGAGGCGGATGCAGGGGTAGATGAAGCTGGTGAACAAAATGAATATGGGGTTCACCATGAAGAATTTGTGATGCCTCCTTAGAACACACATGTCGGTCACAGGAGGGTACGCGACGTGTAGCCATTAGCTTACATGGTTGATGTTGAATCCGGTCATATCAGAACTGAAGTTGAAAGTTCACTCGAGGGCACCCGATGGGATGGCGTATCAGAATTTGGGAAAGGTATGATTTTCAACACGAAGGATGACCTCATTCACTCCGTGCGCGTCCACCATGCGCAAACACACCACAAATTTAAGGTGGTGCAATCCACCCAAACAACGTGGATGGTTAGGTGCAATGCAGACGAAACCTGTGTTTGGCGGTTGCGTGCAACTCAACGTAAAAAGCATGGGCTATTTGAAATTACACAATACAGAGGGCCACATACATGCATAAACGAGACTCTCTCGCAGGACCACCCACAACTGAAGTCTACCTTAGTTGCAAATGAAGTCGTAGAAATTATCAAAAGTGATGCCGGTGCTTCTATTGCAGCTTTGCAAACACACTTGAGGTCAAAGTACCAGTACCATGTATCATACAGAAAGGTTTGGCTCGGGAAGCAAAGGGCAGTTGCAAGGGTGTTTGGAGATTGGGATATTTCAAATCAACTACTTCCAAAATGGATGCATGCTATGTGTGAAATAAATCCCGGTACAAAGGTGAAGTGGGCGTGGACAGAAATCCCTGATGCTAACAACGCTGCTATTTTGACATGTGTGTTTTGGTCATTTGCAGCATCAATAGAGGGATTTCGTCATTGTCCTCCAGTTCTCTATGTGGACGGAACTCACTTGTACGAAAAATATAAAGGTAAATTATTAATTGCAACGGCCCCTGATGCAAATCAACAAATATTTCCAGTAGCGTTTGCCATCGTTGAGGAGGAGAGTTTGCGCACATGGTCCTGGTTCCTTAAGTGCATTCGGGATGAAGTGACTGATCGCGCGATAATTTGTGTCTTATATCAGATAGACATGTCGGTATTCTTGCTGCCATTCGTCAGAACGATGACTGGCAACCACCGCGTGCGCACCATCGGTTTTGCTTACATCACATTGTTAGCAACTTCAACCAGAGGGTGCACAATACGATGCTCAAGCGGATGGTTGAAATAGCTGGTAGGGAGCACCAAGTTAGGAAATTCAATAGTATGATGGAAAGAATCCTAAGAGAGGGTGGGCCAATTGCAAAGTCCTTTTTTGAAGAGATACCTCCTCACATATGGACGCAATGTCACGATGGTGGTCGAAGGTAAGGAAACATGACCACAAATCTTGTTGATGTTTTAATGCCGTCTTGAAAGGAACTCGTAGTCTACCAATAACGGCCATTGTTCCAGATGACATTTTATCGCGTTGCATAGTACTTTAGTGCCCGCCGAGAGGCATCTCGCCAAGCAATGGAGTCGGGGAATGGTTACACACCACATATGTTGTTGCAAATGCAAAGGAGGGAGATGGCGTATGCTGGACATGAGGTTATCAACTTCAACATTGAAAGGGGGTTGTTCAGCATTCAAACTGCACCGCGGCCACCAAATAAGGGTCGAAATATTCAAACAGTTGACATAAAGGGACGTCGGTGTACATGTGGGAAGTGGCAGAATCTACACTACCCTTGTTCTCACTTGTTAGTTGTCTGTGGTGCAAAAAGATTGGGGTTTAGAACCTATATTGACCCTTGTTTCACGGTACAGGAGCATTATGCGACATATGCGATGGACTTCATTCCCATCCTCCATGAACATTATTGGAGGGATCCAGTAGCGCCAATATTATACGGTAATCGAAATTTGCTTAGGCAGAAAGGACGCCCTAAAAGTTCGAGACTGCGTAACGAAATGGATGTACGAGAGGGTAGTCGGAGGATGCGGTGCGGGTTTTGCCACCAAGAGGGTCACAACCGCAATCGATGTCCAAGGAGGACTGGAGGTCATGACAATGCTGGACCATCATAATACATTCAAAATATGTACTTAATGTGTAATGTACTTGAAATTTGTGAGTTGCCATTAAGCTTTTTAGCTTTTGAAATTAGTGAGTTGTACTCGAGTTCTATTTCGTTCTTCTATTCTGTTATTAATTTATTTCATGGTCAATTTATAAATATAAATTTAAAAAAATTTTGTATAAAAAAGTTATATACAATTATTTTTTATTAAATATGATTATTATTATTATTATTATTATTATTATTATTATTATTCATTGCTCGAAAAAAAAAAAATTTTAAAGTATACATGCATAATAATGTACTCTTGCGTCACTAAGTCCCACATGGTCGTGGTCTCCTTTGTCTCGGCGATTGTTGGTGTCATTCTTGCGGAGGTTGACGTTGCCTTCTGCGATGTCTAGCTGCCCCTTCCGCACCATCGTTACCTTCAGCTGTTGGAGGGATATGTTCCTCCAGTCCGGCATCAAGCGACCCCCCATCAATGAAAAGATCGAATGGGATCGGTGATGAGCTCGGAAATTGATGGTATTGCTGTTGTTCCCGATACATTGAAGGTGGGTCACTTTGTATGGACTGCAGAGCCTCTGGATGGTATGGTGTACTGGTTGATGCCCCATACTGATGCTGATAACCCCCGTATGGCATATGGGAAGAAGAAGCCTCTACGTGCCACATGGAGGTCTGTGCCGGTGTGAACTGCGGTGTTGATGCTCTCCAATCACTTTCTGTCCACTGGGATGGTTGGGTGGGACCCCCCCTCAACTCGAACACGCCCCCCTCCACGACTTCGGCGAGGTCCACCACGACCTCTTCTATGCGATGCCTGCTCAGTAGCTGTGACATCATCATCTGATTCAGGACCCTCCGCGTTGGCGTGGCGAGACCTATGAATTGATCGACGAGCTTCCTCAGCCACAAACCGCATACATGCCTCTGCAATTGGTCTAGCGGGACATGTCAGGACACAATCTGATAAGTGGATGGTCCCCATCATATGTTCCTACAAAAAAATACGTTGGACACAATACGAATAAGTTAATGATATAAAACCAGTATGTTTTTTACATGCGTTTAGTTATTTTTTTAACTCACCACTGTCATGTGTAAATTGGCGGTTCTACTCACGCAGCGAATCATGATGGATCGGTACCAGTCATTATATCCATCTTCCGCCAATGGAGGTGTATGCTTAGGGAGTGGAAGCTCCCTAAGTATGTAGATGGCATTGTCCAGCCTGTGTTGCCACATCTAGAGCGTACATTCATACTTAGTGCGAAAGTTGATTTGATGACTGCCGCGCTGGTCACAGTCATGTAGATCCGAATGATGGTTGTCGGGGTCGTAACCTGTCTGAGCTGGATGAGGGATTTGTTGCCTCAGCCCGAATTGCCGCATTACACGATCCGGCAAGTGCCACTCCATGATCTGAAAGCAAATCATAGGAGTGAGAACAAGCCAAATTTGTACACCTATAAGGCATATAGGGGGTAGATTCGCGTAGATATCCGCAGTGTACAACATCCATATAAACTGCTAACAATGAATTTATGTTAGAAAATTACTACGAATAGTAAACGTTCCGAACCCATATTGAACGATTCAAATAAAATAAATACGATATTACCTGGTCCTCACGCATCATATCAATGTCATATCGATAGGACCGCAGAGTATGTTGAGGGACGTGGGCGACATGAAATGAAGCTCGCCATCTAACTGTAAGTGGGAATGGGCCATCGTCGACATCAGTAGGAAGATGTGGCATGCCAACTCTAATTGGAGCAAGAAAGGGCTTGCGCTCCCATGCCTAAACCTCCAGGAGGAATAGTGCACCTCCAATTGATTGCGTCTGCACACGACCAACTTGGCACATCTCTCTGTACAGCCATGCAAGTGCAGCGCTACCCCAGCTATACGTCGACGCCCTCTCCAAGTCACTCAACAGAGGGAGGAACATCAACGACGCATAATGTTGCGACTTGTTCACGAATAACAAGCCGCATATTAGACGTAGTATGTACCCTCGAGCGTACTGCAATACGACCTCCTCAGATGCTTCATCAGGAAGATCAGGTAAGTTCCCGTCCATCCATGTCATAGACAAGGACGCGTCGTTTCGTCCGCTCCGGCCAGTGGGGGGGTTGCATCCGAGTAGGCTTTGACACATCATCTCCTAGTCTTGCTGCATCATGCCCGTAACAGCGTCACCATCAATAGGTAATCCTGTGATAATTGCAACATCCTGCAACGTTATCGTTGCCTCGCCGCAAGGAAAATGAAATGTGTGTGTCTCAGGCCTCCAACGCTCCAACAATGCACTAATTAAATGATGGTCTAAGCGACTATACCGAATTTGGTACGGTGGATAGAACCCTACTCGTTGAATCCACGGAATGCTTCTAGGATGGGCATGCCACATGGTTTCTAATGTACGCACACACTAACGCCCTTTAAAGGCGTTAGAATGATCCTCCTCCCATGCCCTATAGGAAGGATGTACAATCCCCAATGTCAATATAGATGAATGAAGTGGACCAAACTCCATCTCTAAGTGTTAAATATAGTAGGAGTGTTCAAACAAAATAAATATTTTTGACAATGAAACTAATGCAAATAATGCAACTGTAGAAATGATAGTAGATGAGAGCAGTTGGAAGATGATATGAATATATAGAAAAAATTCACCAAACCAACTTTTGAAAAGTCGATTTGGTCACTTTATAAAAAAAAATTGAAATTAAAAAATTTGAACACCAAACCGACTTTTGGAAAGTCGGTTTTGTCCTTTTTTTTTTTTTTTTAAAATAATAATAATCCAGTCCGACCCCCCCCCTCTCTCCCTGCCCTGCCGTGCATGCAAAATTTCAACAAAAAAAAAATTCGCCCCCCCCCCCCCCACCACCCTTATCTCCCTGCCCCTCCACGCATGCACGCAAGTCCCTCACGTGTTTTTTTTTTCTTGTCTGACAATCAAAATTCCCTCTCCTCCCATCAAACTCCCTGTCGTCCCTCTCTCCCTGCCCTGCTGTGCATGCAAAATTTCAACAAAAAAAAATTCACCCCCCCCACCCTTATCTCCCTGCCCCTCCACGCATGCACGCAAGTCCCTCACGTGTTTTTTTTTTTTCTTGTCTGACAATCAAAATTCCATCCCCTCCCATCAAACTCCCTTCCCCCCAGCCCACCCCCCCCCCCCTCCCACCCCCAAAATGTCTTTCCCTCACAGCCTTTCCCCCACCCCTTTATTTTATTTTTTTTAAACTAAAAGCTACGGCTGGTTGGAATCAAAACCCAAACCGACTTTTGGAAAGTCGGTTGGGTATAATTTGGTAAATATAACATATTTGATCTATTTTGTGTTTTTTCTTATTTTTTGTTATTATTTTTGTAAAAAACTCAAAAAAAAAGTGGGGGTGGGGGGGGGGGTATTTAATGCCTAGGGAAATTAAATAAAAAAAAGAAAAAAATAGAAATTTTTGTTTTAATTTCTGGGATGAGTTAAATATATATTTTTATTTTAAAATAAAAAATATATTTTCTTTTTTTTTTATAAAAGACAAAAAAATTTTAACAAAAATTAATATTTTTATAATTATTCAATAAACTAAAAACAAGTTACCCAATTTTAATTTCTCCCAACAAATTCAAAATAAATTGCAGCAGTGAAAAAAAATTTGCATGCATGCATAAAAATATAAATTGAATTTTAATAATTAATAAATTTAATTATCATTATTATTTTTTATAAAAAATTAGTTATTTTTTTTATTTTAAATCCTTAATACATAAATTTTCCGTTAATGTTTTATTGGTAGTTTTAAATTTATTTTAAAAATAAATAAACATAAGTCAAAAGCAATTTCAATAAAAAAAAATGAACGTGTCGAGCGAGCCAGCTCAGGGCTTCAATTTATACATAGAAATTGATGGAACTATTGAGAATTTTATTTGTGAAGTTTGTCCTACATTGGAAAAAGTGAGTATTTGATCAGTGCTTATAAGTGAGTATTTGGTCGGTGCTTATAAAGGGTCGGTGGGCTGATGAGCCTTGACTTAATATATTTATTAAAATATATATATATATATATATATATTTTAAGAAGACAATTTTGTGTGATGCGTGCAGGTCAACAAACCAACTTTTCAATTTTTTGTTTTGTTTTTTGTGCCTAGATTTTTGTGCAAGTTTTTTGTTTCGTTTTTTTAAAACCAAAACTCACTTTTGAAAAGTTGGTTAGGTAAGAAATATTACATTTTAAAATTTTCATATATAAAATATATATAATAATATTTTATTTAATTTTTATATGTTAAATAAATTTTTTATGTAATTAGAAAGAAAAATATCATTTTTTGTCTTAATATTCCTAAAAGTAAATAATTTCAATTTTTTTTATATTGTATTCATTTTTATACAATATTTTGAAATTAAAAAATTAACTTACTTTTTTTTATTCATTTGAAAAATAAATAAAAAGTGTAAAATATTTAATATTAAATGACATTTAAACTCAACTCAATGAGTAAAAAACTCGTTCGCCGTCATAGTCAACCATACCCCCACCATGAAAAATGGAGTCGCGACCGATCTGTATCAAACTCAAATAGGAAACTCTATTGCATCATATTTCCTTTTACTGAGAACCCCGACGACAAGCTCACTGGTTGAATCATTGGACACTTCACGTCGTGTTCCGTGTCAATGAAGTAGTTCCTCGCTGGAGGAGAGAACATCGACTTCTCAATGAGTTCAAAACTCAGTCAAGGCAGATTCAATTTCACAATACTCGATACGTTCACGTATAAATTGAAGCCCTGAGCTGGCTCACTTGACACGTTCATTTTTTTTTTTTAAATTGCTTTTTACCTATGTTTATTTATTTTTTAAATAAATTTAAAACTATCAATAAAACATTAAAAGAAAATTTATGTATTGTAAATTTAAAATAAAAAAAAATCACTAATTTTTTATAAAAAATAATAATGATAATTAAATTTATTAATAATTAAAATTTAATTTACATTTTTATGCATGCATAAATTTTTTTTTTTCACTCCTACAATTTATTTTGAATTTGTTTGGAGGAAACAAAGTTGGGTAATTTATTTTTAGTTTATTGAATAATTATAAAAATATTATAATTTTTTATTTTATTTTATTTTATAAAAAATAAAAATATGTTTATTATTTCAAAATAAAAAAAATATATCTGTTTTATTCCTCCAAAAAATAAAATTTTTTTTATTATTATTTTTTTAATTCCCTGGGCATTAAATGCCCCCACACCCACCCCCACCCACCCTCTCCCGCTGTGCATGCTGTCCACCCCCCCCCCCCGCCCCTATGTGTTTTTTTTTTTGGTCTGACAACCCCTCCCATCAATCTCCCTTCCTCCACAGGCCGCCACCCCCCACCCCACCCCAAAAACGTCTCTCTGGCAGCCTTTCCCCCACCCATTTATTTATTTATTTTTTAAAACTAAAAGTTGCGGCTGGGTCAGAATCAAAACCCAAACCGACTTTTGAAAAGTCGATTTGGGTATAATTTGGTAAATATTACATATTTTATCTATTTTTTATGTTTTTTATTATTTTTTGTTATTATTTCCGTAAAAAACTCAAAGATATGCAAGGGATTTCTTGCACCACACAGTTTCCCCTTAAGCTAAACTGTTTGACTTCATTAACATTTTCTGGTTTTCATTGACTGTGAGTGCCGACCAATCTCCTCCTCCAATTCTCTCGCCCTCTCGGGTGTTCCCCTCCCCCCCCCACTAATTATAAATTACTAAAAGCATCGCTCACCCCAAATCCGCCATGGATAAACCATGAATCTTCCAAATGGGTTTCTGTATCCACTGCTTCTGTGCATCCAACTCCCGTTTTGCTCTTCAATCAGCACCATCACGTCCGCAAATCCCGTGGCGGACGGCGGCGTTTTAGTCTCCCAAGGAGAAACATTTGCTCTGGGATTCTTCAGCCCCCGTAATTCTCGCCGCCGGTACGTCGGAGTGTGGTACAACAAGGTCTCCAAACAAACCGTGGTGTGGGTGGCAAACAGAGGCGATCCTCTCAACGACACCTCCGGAGTCCTCTCCCTTAACGGCGCCGGAAACCTCATCATCCAGGGCAATGACAGCAGCACCCCAGTTTGGTCTACGAATATCTCGGCGCCGTTAACTAATAACTCCGATTCTGTAGTAGCCCATCTCTTAGACACGGGAAACTTGGTTCTGATTCGACAATCGACGCAAGAAACTGTATGGCAAGGCTTCGATTTTCCCACGCAAACCATGATGCCGTTCATGAAATTGGGGCTGGACAGGAAAACCGGTCTGAACTGGTTCTTGACGTCCTGGAGGTCCCCAGATGACCCGGGATTTGGGTCTTACACCTTCAGAATAGATCCCACAGGAACTCCCCAGTTCTTCCTGTACAAGGGTTCTACACGGTGGTGGCGGGCCGGGCCGTGGAACGGAGTCAGATTTAGCGGCATACCGGAGATGGCCAACAACATCCTCGAGAACGTTACTTATGTTGAGGATCGTGACGAAATATATGCGATGAACAACATCCTAAACCCATCCATCTTATTGAGAATGGTGTTGGATGAATCTGGGTACATCCAATGGTTAGCGTGGCATGAGAGCGACCGGAGATGGGTCGAGTTTCATTCTGCGCCAATTGACCCATGTGACAACTACGGACAGTGCGGTGTGTACGGTTATTGTGACCCGAATCGAAATTTGTATGAAGAGTGCAAGTGCCTTCCTGGGTTCGAGCCCAAGTCACCGCAGGACTGGTACTTGAGGGATGGTTCGAAGGGTTGCAAGAGGAAGCATGCTGACTCGATGTGTGGGAACGGAGAGGGATTCGTGAAATTTGGACTGGTGAAGGTGCCTGACACGTCAGTGGCACGTGTGAACATGAATTTGAACCGAGAAGCGTGTGAGGAGGAGTGCTTGAGGAATTGCACCTGCGTAGCGTATACAAGTGCAGATATCAGGGTGGAGGGAGGGGGTGCCTCACGTGGCATGGCGATTTGGTTGATACCAAGTTGTATGCAAGTGACGGTCAAGATTTGTACATTCGAGTCGACTCAATTGAATTGGGTAGGGTAGTATTGTTGGATTAACTATTACTTTACAAAATTTTATGATTTTTACTACAAAAATAAGATGGCTTTTTAATTATGATTTGTTATTGATTGACATTTTTTATTTGTAACAGGAAAGACAAGAAAGAGCTCCAATGGCATTAAGGGTACTAAGAGGACATTGGTGATTGTGACTGGGCCTATTGTTTTGGTAGGGCTTTTCGTGGTTATCTTTTACTTGTGTAAGAGGCATCCAAAGATTAGAGGTATCTATTTACAATAGATTTTATTTTGCAAAACACTTTCTTATTGTTTAATACATATAACTAGCATAGTTAATTTATTTTATGAACCATGATCATGTCAAGATAAGGAAAACAATTCAAATATATCTTTCCATATTTCGATGCAATTAGATCTTCTTTCATTGTATTCTTATTACGTAGAAAACTACTTGATCTTCTCCCTCTTACACCTTTTGGTTTAGTCTTACACCTTTTGGTTTAGTGATGGAGATTCTACCAAACTTGATTATTGAGTGTTGAGAGGGACCAAGAACCCTTTATATAGAAATCCATAAGTGACTGAATCAATCAAAGAATCATAAATACATGCATGTGACCTTTCCCCTCCTCTAAGATGAATATACATTGATTAAATATGATGAATTCCTTAATGATGCATTACTTAAGGAGATTCATGACTTTAGCTACTGCATTTCCATTATTTTAACATATCTTGTTTAGGATATTTTTCATTAATCATTATAGATACATGACTTTGGTCATTGTGTCTTACATACCAATAAATAAGACAATTGACTTTGGTCAATTTACCATTATATATTCATTAATAAGTTAAAGCATAGGTTAATATTAATTAATTATTTATATATAGGTGCTCACACTATGTGATCATGAAAGATCACCCACACATGCATATTAAAATTTTCAACATAAAGAGGATATGAAATATTAATAGCATCAAATATTATAATAATATTTCTTATCTTGGGTATCTTTTGGAGGCTTTATATATTTTTTTTCTTTTTGTTTTTAATATTCTGCAAAGTTGGTTAAACTAAACTTTTGATTTGTAGGTTGAGGAGGAAATTTCTTTCTTTCTTTCTTTCTTCCTTTCTTTTTAATTTTGTGTTGTTCTTTTGGTAAATCCCTTGTTAACAAAGTGATTATCTACACTTCCCCTTTGGATCAACAAATAGAAACAACAAAAATTTTATATTAGAGTAATGGTTGATATTATGTTTTTTTGGATTTGTTTCTCTTAACTAGGCCACTGGGGAAAGAAGAGTCACAGAAAAATGTTATTGCTCAACTTGGCCAAAACACACAAGGACTATTTGGAAGAAGATGGACATGATGTGGGAGAAACGAATGTCAATTTGCCATTTTTTAATTTAAGGGATATAAAATCTGCAACAAACAACTTCTCATACAAACTTGGGAAAGGTGGTTTTGGCGAAGTTTACAAGGTAAATGTTTTTTTTTTTTTCATTTGGATTGCAATATTGCTGTATCCATCTCCCTTCTATTTTGTTGAGAAAGTGGATTTTAGTTATCAAGATTACTATGTAAAGAATCTGTTATTGCAATTAAGTAAAGGCATGATATATGAATTGAAAAAAGTAGCTACAAAGATTAAACTTTTTGCCAATATTTATGCATTTGTGAAAGTTTAACTTGCCTTTGTAGGGTCACCTATCCAATGGACAAGAAATAGCTGTGAAAAGGCTCTCGAAATGCTCAAGCCAAGGGGTTGAAGAATTCAAAAATGAAGTCTTATTGATTTCTAGACTTCAACATAGAAATTTGGTTAAAGTTTTAGGTTGTTGCATTGATGGGCAAGATACAATGCTAATCTACGAATACATGCCTAATAAAAGCTTGGACTCTTTCATTTTTGGTATGACCCCTTTAACATTTGTTGTTCCTCTCTTATAAAGAAACTCCAATTGATATGTAAGTGTTCGATTTCATGACAGATCATACTAGGCAGGCAATATTGGATTGGAAAAAGCGCTACGAAATTATCATTGGAATTGCTCGAGGCATTCTTTACCTTCATCAAGACTCAAGGTTAAGAATTATTCATAGGGATTTGAAAGCTAGTAATATACTTCTTGATGGAGAGATGAACCCAAAAGTTTCAGATTTTGGGTTGGCGAGAATATTTGGACAAAACCAAACTCAAGCAAATACAAATAGGGTAGTCGGGACATTGTAAGTTTGATCAACCTATTCAGTTTACACTTTGAATATAACAAAGTATATTAAATTAAACGATGAATCATTGAAAAACATTTTAATTTGAATTCTATCGTAATGGGCAGTGGTTATATGTCGCCAGAATATGCACTAGATGGTCTCTTCTCAATGAAATCAGACGTCTTTAGCTTTGGAGTTTTACTATTAGAGATCATTAGTGGCAAAAAGAATATTACTTCTTACAATGATGATCCACTCTCAAATTTAATAAAACATGTGAGTGCAACATAGATGTACATTTTAGCATTCCATACTGCTAAAGTTTTCTTTACATTTTTTTAAAGAAATGTTGTAACTTTTCAGACGTGGGACTTGTGGAGTGAAGACAGAGCTTTAGAGATAGTTGATTTTTCAATGGGCAATTCTTGGCAAGAGCTTGAAGTTTTAAGGTGTATCCAAGTTGGGCTCTTATGTGTTCAAGGTAATGCTGTGGATAGGCCAACCATGTCAACAATTTTTTTCATGTTAAGCAATGAAGTAGCTCTTTCTTCTCCAAAACAACCAGCATTTGTTGTCAAACAAACCAATAAGGACCCAAACTCAAATCCTATGGGACCCACATCGAGTGCGTGTTCCAAAAATGAGATGACAATTACAATGATTACTCCTCGATAGAATATCCATGTCTTATGTAAAAGTTACTTATATCGAAGAAATTATGATTATGGTTAGTTTGTACCCCAAAACTATATGTACTACCAATCTTTTTTATGTTTTTAAAAATATATTTATGATTGATAATAAATTACTCAAAAAATAGCTGTGGTCCACAATAGGCAGATTGATTTTATCCAGAAGAAAATATGTACGGCATTTCCCATGTCGTTTTTCAATCTACTCAGTATTCTAAAGGAAGTATACGTGACACATATGCTTACTCATTTGCTCTATAACGACCTGCTTAGTTTCTACATAAGTACTCACATTAAGTACTCCAATGCCAATAACTAATGATATAGCGAAGTCAACCTGAACCTGGGAGTAACAGGGAAACACCTGTCATACACAGTGGACACCTAAGTAACAGTAAATATAAATTTCATCCACCCAACCATAAAATTCAATACTAGAGTTGCTTACATTCCACCATATTTCTGTAGATGTATATATACAATCCTCAAAAACACCAAAAGATAAAACCAGGGTTTTACATCAAAAACCTACTGACCCTAGTTCAAAACACACCCTTCTAACAGGGTAGAACAACTACCTCAACGGTGTGAAGTTCGGTCCACCTATCTTTCTGGGTTTCCTGAAATGGTTTAGAGTTAGGGTGAGACAACTCTCAGTATGAGAAATAAACTAAATACATTTATGTTGAAACATGAATATTGACATGCTAAAATAAATATACAGTACAGATTACTTGCTTGAAAACACTGATAATATCATAACTGAATAAACATACAATTTAATAGTTATACTAAATCATACTGTATCTCAATGTTCATAAAATCATGTGCTATAAATAGTAGTACTGAAATATAACTAGGATGAATAGCTAGCTGGTGTCATGTATTACCCCCCATGACTGGTTGTGCAGTCCGAAAGCGGGAACTGGCAATGGCTGGCCAATCACTGCCGAGTCAAAATGTTTTTGAGTACGATGGGCCCACCACACCCTGGTCTGGATTGTAAGGTGGATGTCTACAACTCTACACTGAAAATCACATCCACTATCCATCTCCCACCCCCTCTACTAGTAGGGGTGGTTAGCACAACTTTGAACTAAACGAAATTGTATAGCTACGGTACCATGCTCCTGAAAATTGATCTAAACTATCATCCGGGTTCTAATAACATATAACACATGATCATATACTGTTTTAACATAAATAGATTGATAGCATTTTCTGAATTCTGTCATAACATAAATAATCATGGCCTTGTGCTGGATAACATACATAACTGCGGTCTTGCATCGCCTATATATCACGGTCTTGCGCTGAACATATCATAGATACTGAATTGAGCATATGTACTATTTATCATATATTCTGAAACCATAATTTCCAATATTATCCATATTATTCATAAAAATAACTATAAACATGCATTTTATGCATATCTAACTTAACATAATACAATATACGTGAAATAATATTCATGCCACAAAAACTGAATAAAAACATAAAATCTGTTCTAGAATTACATTTTCTCACATTTTACACTAAAAACATATTCCTGTGCAACAGCAGTATTTTCCCAAATATACTTATACATAATACATGCTTTTTGAAAATTAATTTGCTATTATTTAATAATAATTTTCATGAAAAATTACTACTTTAGTTTACTCCCTTACCTGACTATTGCAAAGCCCCTAAAACGACTAGTCCTGCACCTGTAGGGTTTCTCGCTCAACACCTTGAAAACAACATTACCCCAAGTAAAATCACATTGATTATCCATCTCCCACCCCCTCTATAATAACCCGTAAAAGAAATTAAAAGAAATTAATTAATTAAAATTATCATTCAATTAATTAATTAAACATTATTAAATTAATGTATTAAATAAACAAATAAAAGGAATAATAAAAAATTAAATTAAATTAAAATTATTTGTTATTAATCAATCAATTAATTAAGTATTATTAAATTTGATTAGTTGAATAAATAATATGGTATATATATATATATATATATATATATATATATATATATTATAATATAAGTTAAAGTAAGTAAAGGAGAAAAAAAAAAAGAAGAAGAAGATAAAGAAGCTTAAGAAAAGGATAAAGAAGCTTACTGAGAAGCTTCCTACAGATTGAATTTGTAGAGAGTGCTCTCAAAGCGTTTGACGCCTCCTTCATCCCTCCTTCCCTCTCTTCTCAATTTCTCGGTGGATATTCGGTTGATCAAAAAACGAAAGGCACCGTTGGGTTCCTAACTCTGCCACCCACATTTCCTTAAATCTATCGCTAAATTGACCATCGGGCACCACTACGTGGTCCTAGTCATGATCGTCGATGTTTTGGTTGGAGTAAATTTTCAATTGGGGTTTTCTAGGCCTCACTCCAAAGCGAGAGTGAGATTCAAAAAAATTAAGTAAATTGGTTATATTTGAGGGTATAATTATTTATTTAAAATTTATGGGCCTATTAAATATTAAAATAATATTTTATTTAGGGTTAATTTAATAGAATTAAGATTTTTGATTCAGGGTTCGGGTGAGTGCTGCAGGTATTTTTCGGGGTCCCTGTTGGCATAGTTCAATAAATTAGGTAAGAGAAAAAAGATATATTAAACCAAAATTTTTATGAATTTAATTGAAAATGAATTGTGTTATATATACGTGTATATTTTTCGGTGTGGATTTAAAATGCCAACCATTTAGATTATGTTTTTCCAAGTTTAGGGCTGTTTATTAGATACGTATATGTAAAAATGAACTGATGAAAGTGAAAAATATTTTCAGGCTAATTATGTAAGAAATGAAAGGTATTTTTGGTATATAAACGTTAAATGTTGGTTGACTTATTTTACAGGTAATGTATGAATTTTATTGTTAAATTGTGTGGTATGAGTAAATGTAAGTTTTGTGCAAATATATGTTAAATGTATGAGATGCAGGCTAAATAAAGCATTAAGAATGAAATATGATATGAACCATGATGCTTGTGTATGTTAATGCAACCATGTAAATGTATGACAAATGAAAGTCGTGTTAACACATTTTAGCGCATTTCCATGTGGACTAACTGATGACAGCTAAAAGGAGCTGTGTTAGCAGATTTTACCGTATTTCTATGTGGACTAACTGATGACGACTAAAGAACGGCTGTAGTACAAATGAATGAAATGAAAATGGAATGAAATTACAATTGAATGAAATGTGAAATGTGAACAATGTAAATGAGAAAGAGTCACTTAAAGTGAAATACAATGCAATGTTTAAGTTATGAACATGAACAGATGTGAATGGTTGAATAATGACAGAAAGAATAATATATTATGATATTAGAAGTATCTATGCTCTTAGATTATGTTACGATTGGGCGGAGCGTACTCTTCACCTAAGGGCTTGTTGAGAAAGGTGAGTGCGCTAGTAACTTCAGATGTGCCAGTAGTTGCATAACGTACTAGGGCAGAGGGAACCTGCTTGTATGGGCGGATAGATTTATCTATCCTTGGGGCCTTCACTGGTAAACCTTTGTTTAAACTATGTGAGTACGAGATTAATCTAATACTTGAGGGCTTATTAAGTAAGGTGAGTGTCGTGGTATGCTTCAGTAGCGACTCTTAGGTTGTCAAATGTATCAGAGTAGAGGGGTGCTACTTATATAGGCGGGTAATCATCCCTATCCTTGGGTAATCTCGTGGGGTTAAATATTTTGCATGTGTTTGATTAGGCTCAGAGAATGATTTCAGCATTTATGATAACATTTTGCTAATATTATTAAAATGATATTTATGAACCTCATGTTAGCCACACGCTGTTTTAATATATTGTTTCTTCCCTTACTAAGATGTGTCTCACCCGAATATGAATTCATCTTTTTTCAGGTCTTCCACGTGGTCGAACTTAAAGAGCTCAATTTGAGTTATAGAAACAAAGGGTATAATGTTGATGATATTTTAAGATATATAAAATTTATGTTTTATGTTTTAAGTCTTCTGAGAAAATAGTTAGTTGTGAATACTGGTGTTTGTGAATACTGAATGTTTTTGGAGATATGTATATAAATGAGAATACAGGTGATGAATAGTTATTTTGGATTATAAATAGAAATAGTAAACTCTGGTATTATATTTGTGGAGATTATATTTATGTTTTCCACTGCGTACATGATATTAATATGTGAATTATCAGGTAAATGAATGGATTAGTAGCACTCGAGGCACACGTAGAGGGTCTGGGCGTTACAGATGATATTAGAGTAATGTCCAACCAAAAGTGTGATTAGATTTACATCGCTTGAATATGGAAATATTAGAGTATTAGGTTAGGGATGATTTATACCAGAGTATAGGATTGAGTTGCAATAAAGATAGGGATGGGTAGATTAAGATACCATTAGGAATTCTGAGTTGTGTTTTGTAAGCTTAGGGGTAGAAATCCCTTGATGGTCTTCTGTGTTTTTCTGAAGAAGTAGTTAGCTTCAGAAAATCACGGTAAATCCATCGATGGTGATGTTTCTGAGCAGAGAAATTAGAACTTGGGATTTGAACTCGAAGGTTTGGTTGGTTGATTTAGGGAGAAAAATCTTTGAAGCAGAATAATTTAGGTGATGTGATTAAATGGTTTGTACTCAAGTTGGGAGTTTGATATTTAAATTGGAGTATGTGGAAATGTGTGGTATAAGGTTGGCTAGTTGATTTTAGAGGTTATGGTATCGGGAGAAACGATAAAGTACCTCTAGGAAGAGGTGCAACAGCATGAGTGTACTCGTTGATCTTTACTAAGCCAGATAATGTCAGGGGTGCAAGTATAGGTTTATGATTAAGATAATAATGATTTAATTTGGTTATGGATGATTGAGAAATTTATATGATAATTTTATTTCATTACGGATAATGTAGGAACTCATTAGATAAATATTGGGATATAGTGAGTTAATGAATGTCTGAAATGAGGAAATGATTGATTCGCTAGCAAAATTTCGAGGACGAAATTTCTTAAAGGATGGAAGAATGTAATAACCTGGGAAAAAAAATAAAATTTTTTTAAGTAATTAAAATTATCAATCAATTAATTAATTAAACATTACTAAATTAATGTATTAAATAAACAAATAAAATGAATAATAAAAAAATTAAATGAAATTAATTTAAAATTATTTGTTATTAATTAATTAATTAATTAAGTATTGTTAAATTTGATTTGTTGAATAAATAATATGATATATATATATATATATATATA
The DNA here is from genome assembly GCF_029873635.1 of Malania oleifera. Classification (NCBI taxonomy): domain Eukaryota; kingdom Viridiplantae; phylum Streptophyta; class Magnoliopsida; order Santalales; family Ximeniaceae; genus Malania; species Malania oleifera. The sequence continues at coordinate 13,341,250 of NC_080420.1, read as the reverse complement.
TAAAATATAATATTATTATCATATAAGTTAAAGTAAGTAAAGGAAAGAAAAAAAAAGATAAAGAAGCTTAAGAAAAGGATAAAGAAGCTTACTGAGAAGCTTCCTGCAAATTGAATTTGTAGAGAGAGCTCTCAGAGCGTTCGATGCCTCCTTCGTCCCTTCTTTCCTCTCTTCTCAATTTCTTGGCGGATATTTGATCGATCGGAAAATGGAAGGCACCCTTGGGTTCCTAGCTCCGCCACCGATATTTCTACTGGAGTGGCTTTATCATAGGGACGATGTAGGCACCACTCATGAGGAAAGATATATTCCCTCTAAATCCTTAATTTCTCCCTAAATCTGTCACTAAATCGATGATCGGGCATCACCACGTACTTGGTCCTAGTCGCGATCGTCGACGTTTTGGCTGGAGTAAATTTCCAATTGGGGTTTTTTAGGCCCTACTCCAAAGCGAGAATGAGATTTGAAAAATTAGGTAAATTGGTTATATTTGAGGGTATAATTATTTATTTAAAATTTATGTGCCTAGGGAATATTAAAATAATATTTTATTTATGATTAATTTAATGGAATTAAGATTTTGGATTCAGGGCTCGGATGAGCGCCGTAGGTATTTTTCGGGGTCCCTGTTAGCGTAGTTCAAGAAACTAGGTAAGGGAAAAAATATATATTAAACTAGAATTTTTCTGAATTTAATGGAAAATGAATTGCGTTATATATACGTGTATATGTTTCGGTATGAGTTTAAAATGCCAACCATTTAAATTATTTTTTTTCGAGTTTAGAGTTATTTATTAGATACGTATATGTGAAAATGAACTGATGAAAGGGAAAAATATTTTTAAGATAATTATGTAAGAAATGAAAGGTATTTTTAATATATAAACGTTAAATGTTGGTTGACTTATTTTACAGGTAATGTATGAATTTTACTGTCGAATTGTGTGGCATAAGTAAATGTAAGTTCTGTGCAAATATATGTTAAATGTATGAGATGCATGTTAAGTAAGTAAAGCATTAAGAATGAAATATGATATGAACCATGCTGCTTGTGTATGTTTATGCAACCATGTAAATGTATGACAATTGAAAGCCGTGTTAGCATATTTTAGCGCATTTCTATATGGACTAACTGATGATAGCTAAAAGAAGTTGTATTAGCATATTTTAGCGCATTTCTATGTGGACTAACTGATATCGGATAAAGAACGGTTGTAGTACAAATGAATAAATGAAAATGGAATGAAATAACAATGGAATGAAATGTGAAATGTGAAATGTGAACGATGTAACTAAGAAAGAGTCACTTAAAGTGAAATGTAATGCAATGTTTAAGTTATGAACATGAACAGATGTGAATGGTTGAATAATGACAGAAAGAATAATGTATTATGATATTAGACGTATTTATGCTCATAGAACATGTTACGATTAAGTGGGGCGTACTCTTCGCCTGAGGGCTTGCTGAGGAAGTTGAGTGCACTAGTAACTTCAGATATAGCAGTCGCTGCATAACGTACTAGGGCAGAGGGAACCTACTTGTGTGGGCGAATAGATTTCCCTATCCTTGGAGCCTTCGCTGGTAAACCTTTGTTTGAACTTGTGTGAGTACGAGATTAATATAATACTTGAGGGCTTACTGAGTAAGGTGAGTGCCCTGGTATGCTTCACTAGTGACTCTTGGATTGCCAAATGTATCAGAGCAGATGGGTGCTACTTGTATGGGCGGGTAATCACCCCTACCCTTGGGTAACTCGCGGGGTTAAATATTTTGCATGCATTTGATTAGGCTCAGAGAATGATTTTAGTGTTTATGATAACATTTTGCGAATGTTATTAAAATGATATTTATGAAGCTAATGTTACCCATATGCTGTTTTAATATATTATTTCTTCCCTTACTGAGATGTGTCTCACCCAAATATGAATTCATCTTTTTCAGGTCTTCCAAGTGATCGAGCTTAGAGAGCTCGATTTGAGTTATTACAATAGAGGGTATAATGTTGATGATATTTTGGGATGTATAAAATTTATGTTTTATGTTTTCTGAGGAAATGGTTAGTTGTGAATACTGAATGTTTTTGGAGATATGTGTATATATGAGAATACAGGTGATGAATAGCTATTTTGGATTATAGATAGAAATAGTAAACTCTGGTATTATATTTGTGGAGATTATATTTATGTTTTTCACTACGTACATGATATTAATATGTGGATTATCAGGTAAATGAATGGATTAGTAGCACTCTAGGCCCACGTAGAGGGTCGGGGCGTTACACCCTCTACTTGTAGAGGTGGATAGTACAAGTCTGAACTGAATTGAACTGTATAGCTATGGTACCGTGTTGCGGAAAACTGATCTGAACTATCATCCGGGTTCTAATAACATATAGGACATGATCATATATTGTTTTAACATAAATAGATTGATAGCATTTTTTGAATTTTGTTATAACATAAATAATCACGGCCTTGTGCCGAAAAACATACATAACTGCGGCCTTACGCTGACTATCAATCACGGCTTTGCGCCGAACATATCATAGATACTGAACTGAGCATATGTACTGTTTATCATATATTATGAAACCATAATTTCCTGTATTATCCATGTTATTCCTGAAAATAACTATAAACATGTTTTTTCTAGCATATTTGACTTAACATAATGCAATATACTTGAAATAATATTCATGCCACACAAACTCAATAAAAACATGAAATCTGTTCTATAATTACATTTTCTGACTTTTTATACTAAAAACATATTCTTGTGTAACAATAGTATTTTTTCAAATATATATTTTCCAAATATACTCATGCATAATACATGCTTTCTAAAAATTAATCTGCTATTATTTAATAATAATTTTCATGAAATATTACTGTTTTAGTTTACTCCCTTACCTGACTACTGAACAGCCCCTAAAATGACTAGTCCTGCACCCGCATGGTTTCCCGCTCAACACCCTGAAAACAAAATTACCCCAAACAAAACTTTAGTATTTCTTCAAATGCTACCTTTTCTAAAATTGTAGGAATGTCAAATACTCAATAAAAAGTCTTAACCTGAATCTAGGATGGAGTCCACGTTAGCCCCACCAACAATCTACTCTAGTAGATCGACTTGAAGAGAACATCCCCAAGAGTAGTGTGGCGGCTTCAAATCATCGATTCAACAAAGAATGGACCCAAAATCTTAGACAGAAGGAAGGAGAACCGAAGAGAAGAAAAAGAGAGAGAGAGAGAGAGAGAGAGAGAGAGAGAGAGGTTCTTCACGTGAATTCTACGGTGAAAACCGAGTTCAGGCTATTTATACACCTACACTCATCGACGAGATGCGTCACCTCGTCGACAAGGCCATGAAGGGAGTTTGTTGACAAATTCTTATTCCTTGTTGCTGAAATTCCGAACTGAAAATAGTACCTCGGTAACTTCTCATCGATGAGACGCGTGTCTACGTCGACAATCCCATCAAGCGTGTTCATCGACGAGATCCTGTTGAATTCCAAATTTACAATTTCCTTTTATCCCCTCCTCCTAATTTTTAATTAATATAATTCACGAGATCTCTACATTCTCCTCTCCTTATAAAAATTTCGTCCTTGAAATTTCACTATCTTCTAAAGACAAACAGTCTACTTATTTTATTATGTACCCTCACTTGTGGCAGAGGAATATCGTGGTTAGATTCAGAGTTTTGGAAGATTACATATATAAAATAAAATTCTCCCAAAACTAAAATACTACTTACTAACTAAACTACTACATGTACTGACTAACCTACAAGAGAAACATTTCATAACCACTTACACTTTTCTGATTATAATTGAACTTGTAATAACCTGGGAAATTTTAAATAATTTGAGATAATAAGGAAGATAGAAGGGAGAAATAATAAGTTCATAAAGGTGGCAGCAAGCATTCGTTAACGAGCAAACTGGTCTCGTCAACAAGTGTACTTTCTTGGCTCGTTGACGAAGGCACGTGTCTCATCGACAAGGAATTACTGAGAGGGCTTTTACACGATTGAAATTCGTCGACGAGTTGGTTGTTTCATCGCGGAACTATGTACTAGGACTCGTCGACGAGTCCACGTGTCTCGTCAATGAATCCATGCATATAAATGGCGGTTTCTTTAATTTCTGCATGAAATTTTCTGCATGTTCACTCTCTCTCACTAGAAATTCAGCCCTACCACCTTCTTTCTTCGATTCCGGGCTGAATTTAGCTTGGTTTGACAATCAAAAGCTACCACGAGACTCCTGGGAAGATTCTCTGGAATATAGGCGGAGTGGATCTTCGATTTTAGAAGTTTGGGAAACATCCCAAAACCAAGGTAAGTGAGTTATTTTGGAATTTCCTTAGCCAATATTGTAATTTGGAATCTAGGAAGTATTAAAAGGGTGTTTTACTAAGATTTGAGGAATTTGGAACTTTGGATTACAGGGTCTCGTTTTGTTGATTTTGGGTCGAATATCGAGGAGCAGGTAAGGGGAAATATTTTATAATGACTTTTTAATAATTTTAAATGACTAGTTTTGAGTATGAATTTCTATATATATGTAGGTATAATTTTCTAAACCTTGCTAGTACTGAAAATGTTGCTTTTAGATAGATAAATTATATTGGAAAAAAAATCGTGTGGTTGAAACTATTTTTGATAATTAAATGATTGTGGATAATGCGGAATAAGAAATTATTGAGGAAACGAATTTTGTTTGATTGTGAATTCTCACTGATTGAATATGATGTTGTGGTGTATATTGTGGTAGAATCATGAATATGTCAAATGGTTGGTTACTGTTGATTTGGGTTTTGGTTCATGTAAATTACAATATAGTGTTGGTAGTGGTATGAGGAGGTCGTTATATCGTACCTGGTATAACCGTCATATAATGTTGGTAGTGGTATGAGGAGGTCGTTATATGGACGTTTATATTGGGAGGTAAACATTGACAATGGTATGAGGAGGTTGTTTACCTATTTACTATGAACGAAGTATTGTTTTGTATCCTATGTGGGTTGATTAGTCCTGTGTGGATTAGTTTTGTGTGGACATATATGCTGTGATTTGATTAGTCCCGTGTGGACATTTAAGCTGTGATTTGATTAGTCCTGGGTGGACCAGTCCTGTGTGGACATATATGCTGTGTTTGATCCTGTGTGAATGATTATATGTTATGTGAATGTAGACCCGGTGTGGGTATAATTGAAAACTGTATGAATATCCTGTGTGGATTGGTTGCGATATGTTTATATGTGTGGAGTCCCATGAAAAGAATATAGTCAGCAGTGTGTGATTTTAATTAATTACGTATTTTGGGTAAAGTAGATTACTATACCTGAGGGCTTGCTAAGGAAGGTGAGTACTCTGGTAATTATTTATGGATACCGGAGTAGAGGGAAGCCACTTGTATGGGTGGGTGATTTTCCCCATTCTTGGTGACTTTACCTAGATACAAACTCGAGGACTTACTAAGAAAGGTTTGTGCCTAGTGTTAACATTAGAGCAGAGGGAACCTACTTATATGGGCAGGTAGATTTCCCTATTCTCGGGAATTAATAGTAAAATATTGATGGTTATGGGTATGTGAATGGATGATAAAGACATTGACCTTGTGTGATTATGGGCACTATATTTGGGCTAGTTGTGGATTGTGAGTACACCTTGGATGGGTATTTTAATAGTATAACAAACACTTCAGCCACACACTGTTATAAACTATTTCTTCCTTACTGAGAGGTGTCTCGCCCCGTCATATGTTAAATCTTTTCAGGTTATCCAGGTGATCGAACTTAGATAGCTCCTGGGCGGGGTAGTTTTGTGAGTGATATTTGACCGGTTATGTTTTAGTTTATATGTTTTATTATATTTCCTCCAAGTTTGCAATATGAAGAACATGGCTATATGATATGAGGTTGTTGATGTACAAATATAGAACTCTAGTATATTATGTTCAAGGTTATTTTATTATTTTTTGCTACATGAATGGTATCAGAGACGCATGTCGGTCTCATAACACTCTGGGCCCCGCGTGGTGGGTCTGGGGCGTTACAGATAGCCACTAAAAAAATGCAGATATTTCTTCCTTATATGTTTCTTGAACTCCTAAGAAGCTTCTTCTATTGCGTGATTTCTCCACAAGACTTTTACTAGAGGAATCTTCTTATTACGAAATTCCTGCTCTTTCTTGTCCAGAATCTTCACTGGTACCTCCTCATAAACTAATAAATCACTGAGCTCTAATTCACCATAACTGATTACATGAGAAGGGTCTGGGACGTATTTCCTCAACATGGAGACATGGAATACGTTGTGTATCCTGGATAACACAGGTGGTAAATATAGCCTGTAGGCAACCGACCCCACCTTCTTTAGAATCTCGAATGGGCCAATGAACCTAGATTTAAGTTTATCTTTCCTTCCAAATCTCATAACCCCTTTTAACGGAGGTATTTTTAGAAACACATCATCGCTGATATCAAACTCCAATTTTCTGTGGCGGGTATTGGCGTAACTCGTCTGTCGGCTCTGAGTTACACTGACCCTATCTTTTATGAGATGGACCTTATCATACGCTTGTTGTACTAACTCTGGTCCCACAACTCGCCGTTCTCCAATTTCACCCCATTATAGAGGAGTACGACACCTTCTACCGTAGAGTGCCTCAAATGGTGTCATGCCAATGCTGGCCTGATAACTGTTATTATACGCAAACTCCACCAGTAGCATAAACTGGGTCCAACTACCCCTAAAATCCAGCACGCATGCTCGAAGCATGTCTTCTAATATTCGAATTGTCCTCTCAGTCTACCCATCCGACTGAGGATGGAACGTCATGCTGAAAGATAACTAAGACCCTAGATCCTCCTGTAAGCTCTTCCAAAATCGTGACGTGAAACGTGGGTCTCGATCTGACACTATTGACACTGGAACATCATGAGAACAGACTATCTCCTGAATATAAATCTTTGCTAGTCTGTTAATGGGGTGGTAGCTGATCTTGATGGTAAGGAAATGGGTGGTCTTGGTTAAACAATCTACTATCACCCATATTGCACTCTAGCCATGTAATGCGGACGGCAGCCCTGAAATAAAAACCATAGATATGTGATCTCATTTCCACTTTGGGATAAAAAGTGGCTACAACTGGCCTGTTGGCCTCTGGTACTCAGTCTTTACCTACTGGCATGTCAAACACTGTGCTACATACTCAGCATTTTCCTTTTTCATATCACTCCACCAATAAGACTCTTGCAGATCCCTATACATTTTCATGCTATCGAGATGAACTGTGTATAGAGATCTGTAAGCCTCTTCTAGGATGGTCTTTCTGATATTAGCATTAACAGGAACACATAATCTAGAATGGAACTGCAAAGCTCAATCATTTGAAATACTAAACTCCTCTCCCTGACCATCCCGCTATCAGGCTATTACTTCTACTAATTATGGATCCTCTTTCTGAGCAGTTTTAATTCTTTCTTGCAGAGTAAGTTGCACCACTAAGCTGGAAATACATGCCTGAGGATCACTCTTAATCAACTCTATGTTGAGTCTCTCCAAATCCATCAGGATTGGATACTGGATCTTCATAGTTGCTAGCACTGGTCCCACAGACTTCCTGTTCAGGGCATCAGTTATCACATTTGCTTTTCCTGTGTGATAACTGATAGTACAATAAAAATATTTAATAAGCTCCAACCACCTTCTCTGCCTCTTATTCAGTTTCTTTTGAGGAAAAAGTACTTTAAACCTTTATGGTCGGAGAAGATTTCGCATCACTCGCCATACAAGTAATGCCTCAAAATCTTCAATGCATGTACCACTGCAGCCAATACTAGATCATGGGTAGGGTAGTTCTTTTCATATTCTTTCAACTGCTTGGAAGCATACACTACCACCCTACCATGCTGCATCAATACACAGCCAAGTCCCTTCAAGGACGCATCATTGTAGATAACATAACCCTCACCTCCTAACGGAATGATCAACACCGGTGCCATGACAAGCCTTTGCTTTAGTTCTTGAAAACTCTACTCACAAATGTAGTTCCATTCAACCTAACATTCTTCCTAGTCAACCGTGTCAAAGGCCCCGATAATGCTGAGAATCTCTCAACAAAATGATGGTAATAACTAGTCAGCCCCAAGAAACTCCTGGACGTTCCTCAGTTTAATTCAATTCACTACCATATCAATTTTACTAGGATTCACAGAAATTTTGTCCCCTGAGCCAACATGCCCCAAAAACGCAAACTTCTCAAGCCAGAATTCACATTTGTTGAACTTGCCGTACAACTTTTTTTCCCTGAGCGTCTGTAAGACCTGCCTAAAATGTGTCTCATGCTCCTCATAGCTCCACGAATAGACCAGTATAACTGTTTTAAATATTGGTGGAAGATTCTATTCATAAAATCCATGAATATTGCAGAAGCATTCGTCAGACCAAAAGGCATAACAAGAAACACTTAATGCCTATACCTGGTCTGAAAGGCGGTTTTCGATACATCTTCTGCCCTTACCTTTACTTGATGATAACCTGATCTTAGATCAATCTTGGAGTAAACCCGTGTGCTCTGGAGCTGGTCAAATAAATCATTTATACAGAGTAGAAGATACTTGTTCTTGATTGTTATCTTATTAATTTGCCTGTAATCTATACACATCCTTATGGTCTAGTCTTTCTTCTCCACAAGTAACATTGAAGCTCCCCACGAAGAAAGATTGGGCCGTATAAAACCCTTATCAAAAAAATCTTGCAAGTGATTCTTTAATTCTACCAACTCTACTAGCACCATTCGGTAAGGTGCTTTAGAGATCGGCGTTGTACTTGGAAGCAGATCAGTAGGAAAATCTATCTCACGATCAAGTGGCAAGCCCTGTAGCTTATCTAGAAAAACATCTGTAAACTCCTTTATCACTGGTGTACTAGTAAGCTTCAATACATTCCCTGACATTTCCTTCACAAAGGCCACGAACCCCTGACAACCATTCAGGAGCAGTCTCCTCGCCTGAATAGCTGAAACTAACTGAGGTGGAGATTGCACTCACGACCCTATAAATCTGAATTCTAGTCTTCCCGTAGGTTTGAATATCACTTCCCTTGAACGACAGTCTATACTGGCCAAGTTATCTGCCAACCAATCTATGCTGAATATTACATCAAACTCATGCATATCCAGCACTATCAAATCAGCAAACAAAATTTTCCCCTGAATATCCACTGGACAGCCTCAAAGCATCCTACTACACTTCACGACTCGGTCGATGTAGTTACTAACAGTTCAGTATATAATAACTGCATTTCTACCTCACACAATTTAATACATTCCATAGGCATGAACGAGTGCATGGCCCCTAAATCAAATAATACAATAACTTTAAATGAAAGCATGCTAACCATACCTGTCACCACATCATCGGCTATCTCATCATCACCAGGCGTCAAGGTATAAACTCTCGTTGGGGTTGTATTCCTTTGTTGACCTCCACGAGGCGCTTGATACCCTCCCTGAATAGGTCTAGGAGCAGGAGCAGCTCCAATATGAACCTGGCAGTCCCTCATTATATGCCCTAACTCTCCACATCGGTAGCAGATACCTCACCCAGCACGACACTCACCAAGGTGTCTCTTCCCACAAGTCGGACAAGTTGAGAATGACTGCATACCCTGAAACCCATGACTCTAGGACTCCTGCCTCTGATCTGTATAGTAGCCACCTCTCTTCCACGAACTGGATTGGACCCCTACTGGGAATAAGAAGGCATGGATCTCTTTCTCTGTTTCTACTCCTTAACCTCCAACCACTCTTCGACTTCTGCCATAGTTGCATTGTCTACCAGCTCTAAAAAATCTTGCGATTTCAGTAACTAAACTTCCTTATATAATTCTCTCCTCAGACCTCTTTCAAACTATCTTACCTTCTTCGTCTCGTCCAAAATAATGTACGGGGTGAAATGAGATAATTCAATAAACCTCGATGTATACTGCTGTACTGTCTGCTATCCCTACTTCAGATTCAGGAACTCCTCTATTTTGGCTTCTCCGAATGGGGCTGGAAAGTATTTGTTGAAAAATACTTCCTTAAACCAATACCATGTCATCTCTATAGGCACTATCCTCTACTGCTCCAAGATTTTGACTGCCGTCCACCATCTCTCAGCCTCTCCTATCAGTTTAATCATAGCAAATAGCACCGTCTGCTCCTCAGTACACTGTAGCACAACAAACACTTTTTCAGTCTCCTGCATCCAGTTTTCAGCGACTGCAGGATCAGTTCCTCCTAAGAAAACCGGAGGATTCATCTTAATAAACTTCTCAATCAAACTTTTAAGGCCTGCAGATGGACCACCCTGTTCTCTAAAGTTTCTAGCAATTTCAGTCTTGACTTGTTGAGCCATGCTGCACAGTACTGCGTTTGAATCGCCACTCGCAGCACCCGATGGCTCAGCACCCTCATTACCACTAGCATGGGCGCTACTACCTCTAGGGTCCATCTTGAAAAAACAATAAACTTAGCTAGGTCTCTATTACCATAACATATCATCAGACTAGTATATTATATCCTTAACTGATTTATCATCCCTAATCTTAATTCTAGGTTTAATCCAGTAACCTAGATACCCAACGTGACAATAGTTTACTATGACTTTCCTAAAATCGTCACTCCAGGAAAGACACACAAACCATCACGATAGTCCTACATCTAGACTACAAAACCAAACCTCAAATTCCCTTATCCTATACTCTAGTATTGTTACTGCTGCATTCTAGAGTTTACAGAACCTAACATCCTAAGCTCTGATACCAAACTATAACGGCCTTCTTAGTTTACTGCATAATTACTCACATTAAATACTTTGATACCAATAACTAATGATATAGCGAAGTGACTCACTCGAAAAATGAGCAGCTCAGAAGCTATCCCAAGCATAGGAGTTATGTCATGTAATATTCAGCCCAAGGGCTAGATCGTCTCCTCAGGGAATGCGTTTGAATCTCAAATTTCACATTTGTCCAATCAAAAATAAAAATGTACTGAACTCAGTTCAGATTTGGGTTTTTCAAGATTGTTCAATTTCACTTTTGACAAATTAAATGACACGCAATTTAAAGTCCTAAAACTAATGTGCAGAGAATTAAAGAAAAAAAAAACGGGAACTCTAGTCTAATCAAAGAAACAACGAAACACGCACTGAACTTTGGAATAAAACTAAAAATGGTAACTTTAATACGTAATTAAAAGACGCAACAATAAGAACTCAATTGAAACTCAAGAACCAAAGATTCTACACAACTAAGGACTAACCATAAATTAAAACTTTAACAAGAACACTATTGGAAACATGAGAGAAATTTTCAAGCTTTAATTAATCAAATAAAAACTCACACTAAGATTCAAACTTTAACAACTAAATAATAAACTTAACAAGAAAAAATCAGATCTTGATTAAACCAACATCAACTAAAATAAAATCAACAAGATTTAAATCTAAAAAAAAAGAAATTTTTTTTTTTTTTTTAAGAAGCAGCCCATACTTTAATAGAGTAAAACAAAGCAACAAATTGTAAATAATAAGCCACTGTGTAAAAACAAAACTGAAACCTTACTTGAAGTTTAAAGAGAGATAACAATGATATAAAAGAAAGAATAAAAAGAGAGAGAGAGAGAGAGAGAGAGAGAGAGAGAGAGAGAGAGAGAGAGAGAGAGAGAGAGAGAGAGAGAACTACAGGAGACTCTTGGCCATGGTGCTTAGGGTTGTAGCAGGTCCAGCTATAGCTGTCGTATGAAGGCTTCTGCAGAGAAGAAAGGCTCGGGGAAGGCTGCTTTGGCCTGCTGTGTGGCTAGAGAAAGGCTCGGGGAAGGCTAGAGCTCTGTGGCCTCTGTGTGGCCTCCTGGGTGGTTGCAGTAGAGGATTGTGGCTGCTGGAACTGTTCTCGGCTGGTATTGAGGGCTGCCTGTGCATAGGGGCTATAGAGATTTGCTGGTGTGAGGGAAAGCAGAGGAGAAGAAATAAAAGGAGAGAGAACAGAGGGGAAGAGAGAGAGCTCGAGAGAGGAGAGAAATAAAATAAAAACGTAGGGGAAGAGAAGGGAGTAGGGTGAGGGAACAAGGGAGAATGAGAAAAAAAAGAATAAGGGAGCAAAGGAAAGAGGGGAGAGAGTTGGTGCGCGGGGCACGCCCAAAACAGGGGAAAAAAGAAGATTAAATAGAGGAAGGGGCTTGCTCTAGACCCGTTTAAGAGACCCGCATGGCCGGGTCATATAAAAAAACTAATTTAATAATTATTATTTTTTTCATTTTTGTTCTTGGCGTTCATAGCCACGTTTGACCTTCTTGGAGCCTGTTTCTCTCAAAACTCAAAACATAAAATTTGTAGATAATCTTTTCCTCTTTCTCTGGAAATTTGAATTGTCTTGATCGGACTTTCAACGGAAAAGTTATCCATGAATTACGAACTGGTGCTGATTTTGGTTCTCGGGAATTTTCCTACGAAAAAAAATTACCAAAAATTCATAAATTATGCAATAAAACTTAAAAATGATAAATTTGGCACTTTATTAAAATATTGGAAGTAATTGGACATTTAATTAAAAATAAAAGTCGTAAAGCTCGGGTTAAGATGCCTAATTATGCAGTTTTGGCGTGTAATCACACCCCCCAACTAACGTTTTACTAGTCTCTAGCAAATGACGTGAATGAATTTTAGAGTAGTGCCCGAAACTATGAACTCTAGTGAAATGAAATTAATCTAGATGCGACACAACCATACTGTTTCACATAGAAGAATATAACTAAATTTCACACTAGTTCATTCATATTCAACATACACAACTCTGAAGCACGCCACTCATGCAAGTTTCATCATTCATGTGTTATTTAAGAACAGTATACTCACATAAAGTTAATCAGTGGCACAATTCATAGTTAATATAGTCATATAAGTTCAAGTATAAATAGGTAAACTCTCGAGGTGTGTGTGATGTTTGTGACTTAGTACTCGTAGGATACAAATGGACACCTACAAAACGGTTGCTTTGATTCAACTTAACTGGTATACCCTCAAGAACACTCGAAGAAAATAGGTTCACTCATCATATGTGAGGAGGAGTGTCGTGCTCAAACATTCCACATATTAAAAGAAACAACCGCTAAGTATATAGAGTGGACTAGTATGGAAATGATCTAACCTATCTATGAGGTGTCGGGTTCACCCTAGTATCTTCTCACCTACTCGCCATATCCAACCGAGACCACCCTAGATCAACTCATTCACAAATTTGTCGTGAATACATCTGAGGCATTAACCGGTTGAAGAATCTTCATACGTGGAAAATATGTATTCTGTCCTTGACTTTTTTGTGATATTTATGTGGAGCCGGCATTAGCATTTCATTTTATGCGCATGTGTATTTCTTAATCTTTCTTCTGCTCATTCTTCATTTTCTATCTTTTCTTGATCAATTAGGACAATCTTAACACTTCTTTTGTAATCTTCAAACAATCAATGGGAATTGAGCTCAAGTAATGGTCTATGACTAAGTTTATCTCTAGGGGTGGCTCAGCCTTCACATCTTGAGTAGGCTGCAAGACCTAGGTTTCTATCTCCCCACTAGGTGTCACCTCTTGGCTAGCAAATCAAAACATAGACTAGCATACAAGGGATATCCAGAAAATAAAAATAAAAAAGAAGGTTGAGTTTCATGAACTCTAAGTTGACGTCAAAAACTCAAAAGAACAATAATTGCCTCAACAATACCTCACAAGGTGTCATAGTCGTCACGGGTGTTCTCTCAGTGCTCACAAGAAACCCTAAGTGCAATGAATTACGTGAATATTTTTATTCAGCCTCGTGAGATGTCATGTAAATACAAGAAATTATATAGCCAAATTAATACGAATGTACTACCAATCGATTCTTCATGGAGTCATAAAATCATATAAAGAGAAACTACACATGATTGACTCAAGTGTGTCATTCTTAAGTTATATGCAAGTATGTGAAGGGTATGCAACAGTGTTAAGCATGACATAATGCAGTGTAATTCCTCAGTGCTCTTCCTTTCTTTCTCTCTTTCTTTTTGATTTTTGATTTATTTATTTTTTGTTTTTAATATAAAACCTGGTACATATATGTGCACAGTGTCACATGCGAATGCTCACCCTCCCTAACTAAAGTGGAACATTGTCCTTAATGTGAAAGCATAGGGGAAATAGAAAAGACTATGCACGGGAAAAGTAAGGCGTACCTGAGTGGTAAAGTAATGGAAAAGAAAAACTGAACTACGAGCAAATGGACCTGAAAACTAACTAAAAATAAAATAAGATAAAATAAAAGGGAACGAATGGAAATAAAAACATCACAATTGTCTAGCGGAGGCTCAAGAGGAATTTCGTTTGGTGGTTGCAGGTATATAAATTACACTGGCGGGTCACCAAATTTGAGCTGCCACAATCGATCGGTCTTCATACCTACACGAAAATCAACCTCAAATGAATTAATACGCGTCAATATACCAAACAATATGTGTGCAGGTCGACCCTTTTGTGTTGACAAGAAAGGGTCTTTATTCAACATCGTGTCCAGGAAATTTGCTTCTTTACGAACTAACGTTTGAGAGAAAGTTATTGGAACATGTACCTTCTTCATAAGCATTAACATTACAAGTTTTACCTGATTCCTTGAAAATTATATGCTCACCAGACTAGTCACCCTCTTTATTGGGTGTACATATCATCATACCACTGTAAGGGTCTACGTCCATATTGGGCTCCTTGACATCTGATTCAAGCGGCTGTGATGGTTCCTTGGTTTCTGGGCTCTGAGAGGGAGGTACCACAGGTTGGTACTCCTCATTGGTATTAGTCTTCGCATTAACTTACTGCTCCACTTCTAGGCTGATTTCCTCTGATTTTTCTTTAACCTCTTCTAGTTCAGCCATAAATTCTGTTGTTGGGACAACTGGTTGCTCGGCGATGAGCATCTCAGGTTGGGGAACTTCTTTCTCGCTTCTCGGAGTAATGGCGGTCTCTGCTGTATCAAAGAGAACATCGTGCATTTGTTGTTGTGACTGCTAGTACTCTTGAGGACTAGGCTGAGGTTCTGTGAACAATTCTTCATTTTCTAAGATGTACAACTGCGTGCTTATCGCATTAATGGTATCCGGAAATTCATTATTATGATTGACTTGAGTTTGCATGAACTGCTGGAGCATGTTCGACATTTGTGTTATGCTATCCTCGAAAAGTCCTGATGATGTATAGCTTTGAGGGATCTGTTGTGGCTGGTGTTGAGGCGAAGGAATATCTGGGTAGTTTGTGGTTCGTATATATCTCCACCACCTATTGTGCTGATAGGGAGTGCAGTCATGGTTGCTTGAGTGTATCGTGTGTTCCACTGTGAGATATTTTCAACTAGGTAGTCAAAAAATGATAGTACCTCGTCTGGATCCTTGCTGATGGGCTCTCCATTAGACATGGTCTGGACAAAGTGCTTGCAATCAGGGGTAAGAGCAGTATAAAAACAATCAGCTAACCTCCATGAGTCAAACCCGTGATGTGGACAAGTACTTAGCAGATCCTTGAATCGCTCCTAGCAAGCCCGAAATGTCTCATCATCCTGTTGCACAAAATTAAGAATCTGTTCCTGCAAAAATTGAGTTTTCTGTGAGGGACAAAACGCATGTAGAAATTCATGCTCCATATCAGACCAATTAGTGATAGAGTGAGGTCTCAACGAATGAAACCACATCTGTGCCCTTTCCGGACAAGTAGCAAGAAATAAATTCAGTCGAATAGATTTATCAGTGCTAGCATGAGGGAAAAACATATTGCCAGTTAATTCAAACTCTACTAAGTGCTGATAGGGGCACTCAGATTCCATCCCATAGAACTCGGGTAGCAGTGACGTCCTCCCGCGCTACATCATGAAATTAAGTTCTTTGTTAGGCAAAACAGTGGAAGAGGATGCCGTGGCATATTCAAGCTGCAAAAAGTCCATTATCGTGTGCAGTGCAGGTGCAGCCATATTTATGTGTATATTTTTCAAAACTCAATTTTTTTTTTGCTTTTTTGTTTTCTTTTTTTTTTTTTCTTTTTCATAAGCCGAATTAAAATGATGGGAAAAACGCTAATTTGAGACTAAGACCGACATTCCCCAGCAATGGCGCTAAAAGCTTGACTCACTTGAAAAATGAGCAACTCGGAAGCTATCCCAAGTATAGGAGTTACGTCGTGTAATATTCAGCCCAAGGGCTAGATCATCTCCTCAGGGAATGTGTTTTAATCTCAAATTTCACATAATAAAAATGTACTGAACTCAGTTCAGATTTGGGTTTTTCAAGATTGTTCAATTTCACTTTTGACAAATTAAATGACACGCAATTTAAAGTCCTAAAACTAACGTGCAGAGAATTAAAGAAAAAAAACGGGAACTCTAGTCTAATCAAAGAAACAATGAAACACGCACTGAACTTTGGAATAAAACTAAAAATGGTAATTTTAATACGTAATTAAAAGACGCAACAATAAGAACTCAATTGAAACTCAAGAACCAAAGATTCTACACAACTAAGGACTAACCAAAAATTAAAACTTTAACAAGAACACTAATGGAAACACGAGAGAAATTTTCAAGCTTTAATTAATCAAATAAAAACTCACACTAAGATTCGAACTTTAACAACAAAATAATAAACTTAACACAAAAAAAAAAAAAAAATAAGATCTTGATTAAACCAACTTCAACTAAAATAAAATCAACAAGATTTAAATCCTCAAAAAAAGAATTTTTTTTTTCTTTTTAAGAAGTAGCCCATACTTTAATAGAGTAAAACAAACCAAACAAATTATAAATAATAAACCATTGTGTAAAAACAAAACTGAAACCTTACTTGAAGTTTAAAGAGAGATAACAATGATATAAAAGAAAGAATAGAGAGAGAGAGAGAGAGAGAGAGAGAGAGAGAGAGAGAGAGAGAGAGAGAGAGAGAGAGAGAGGAAAGAAAGAAGAAACTGCAGGAGACTCTCGCCTATGGTGCTTGGGGCTGTAGCAGGGCCGGCTGCAGCTGCTGTGTGAAGGCTTCTACAGAGAAGAAAAGCTCGGGGAAGGCTACTCTGGCTTGCTGTGTGGCTGGAGAAAGGCTCGGGGAAGTCTAGAGCTCCGTGGCCTCTGTGTGGCCTCCCGGGTGGTTGCAGTAGAGAATTGTGGCTGCTGGAACTGTTTCTAGCTGGTATTGAGGGCTGCCTGTGCATAGGGGCTGTAGAGATCTGCTGGTGTGAGGGAAAACAGAGGAGAAGAAAGAGAATGAGAGAGAATAGAGGGGAAGAGAGAGAACTCAGGAGAGGAGAGAAATAAAATAAAAACAGAGGGGAAGAGAAGGGAGTAGGGTGAGGGAACAAGGGAGAATGAGAAAAAAAAAAGAATAAAGGAGCAAAGGAAAAGAGGGGAGAGAGTTGGTGTGCGGGGCACACCGAGGACAGGGGAAAAAAGAAGATTAAATAGAGGAAGGGGCTTACCCTAGACCCATTTAAGAGACCCGACCCGGCCATGCATGGCAGGGTCACATAAAAAAACTAATTTTATTTTTTTTCTTTTTTCCTTCATTTTTGTTCTCCGCGTTCACAACCAAGTTTGACCTTTTTGGAACCCGTTTCTCTTAAAACTATAAACACAAAAGTTGTAGATAATCTTTTCCTATTTTTATAGAAATTTGAATCATCTCGATCAAAGCTCGTACGGGAAAGTTATACATGAATTACGAATTGGTGTGGGTTTTGGTTTCTAGGAATTTTTCTACGATAAAAAATTACCAAAAATCCATAAATTATGCAATAAAACTCAAAAATGATAAATTTGGAACTTTATTAAAATATTGGACATAATTGGACATTTAATGAAAAATAAAACTCGTAAAGCTCGGGTAAGATGCCCAATTACGCAGTTTTGGCACGTAATCACGAAGTCAACCCGTACCTGTGGGTAACGGGAACAAACTTGTCATATACAACGGACACCTAAGCAACAATAAATATAAATTTCATCCACCCAACCATAAAATACAATACCAGAGTTACTTACATTCAACCATATTTCTATAGATGTATATATACAATCTTCAGAAACACCAAAAGACAAAACTAAGGTCTTAAATCAAAAAACTACTGACCCTAGTTCAAAACTCACCCTTTTAGCAAGATAGATCAACTGCCACGATGGCGCACAGCTCGGTCCACATGTCTTTCTGGGTTCCCCAAAATGGTTCAGAGTTAGGGTGAAACATCTCTCAGTAAAGGAAATAAATTAAATACAGTTGTGTGGTAACATGAATATTTACATGCAAAAATAAATATACAGTATATATTACATGCCTGAAAACACCCATAATATTATAACTGAATAAACATACAATTTCATAGTTATACTAAATCATACTGTATCTTAATGTTCATAAAATCATCAGCTATAAATAGTAGTACTGAAATATACCCAGGATGAATAGTTAGTTAGTGTCATGTATTACCCCCCATGACGGATTTTGCAGCTCGAAAGCGAGACTCGACAATGGCTGGCCGATCACTGCCGAGTCAAAATGTTTGTAAGTACGATGGGCCTACCACACCCTGATCCACATTGCCAGGTGGACGTCTACAACTCTACACTGAAAACCACATTGACTATTCATCTCCCACCCCCTCTACTAGCAGGTGTGGTTAGCACAAGTTTGAACTGAATTGAACTGTATAGCTACACTACCGTGCTGCTGAAAACTAATCTAAACTATTATCCAGGTTCTAATAACATAGAGTACATGACCATATACTATTTTAACATAAATATATGAAAATTATGGTGTAGTCGCAAGAGGGGGAGGGGATGAATTGGATTTTAAAAAATTTCTCTTAATTCCTTTGGGGACTTCTTAACCTCTTTTAGGTCTTTTTAAGGAATTCTTGTTTTCTTGTTGTTTTATCAAATACACAATAAATATTAAAACAAAAATTCAATCCACAACCACAACACAAGTACTTAAATAGTTAAGTAACCAATCAGCCTTTCAATCAACCACACTATTCAAACCAAACATTCAATCAAGATATACGTTGCAACTTAATGAAAATTCTTAGCCTTTTCAACTTGTGTACAACCTTGTCGTTAATGCAATCCTTTTGATAATGAGTTAGCTTTCTCAAATTAATTTTCAACAAAACATTCACACTTCCCAAAATTCAGAATTCAAACAAACTCTTAGAAAATTTATCTTTAGGTGTTAACCAAGTAACGTACTCCCTTATGGTTTCCGTAAAGTATGGTTTAATGAACGTACTCCCTTTCAGTTTTTGCAATCTCAAATCAAAATTAGACTTTAAGTTTACTTGATTTCCAAATATACGTAGTATTATGATTTAAGAATTTAAATCATCCACAGAATTTATATGTGCTGAAAATAAAGAGTAAAGGAAAGAGAGAGTGAAATCGGGATTTTTATGAGGTTCAGCTTATACGCAGCCTAAGTCTTCACCTTTGGAAAACAACCAAAGGATTCACTAAAATCACTTCCTTTTCCGGGCGGAAAAACACTATTTACACACTCCTTCAATAGGCTAGAGCCCGCCTCTTCAAACGATGTACCCTCATTCGGTCACTCCTTCAATAAGGCTAAAGCCCGCCTCTCTAAGTGATACCCCTCGCTTAGCCAATGATCTGAATACCTTGGACTGATCACAATCTACAAGAGATACAAAAAAGTAGATGTGTACAAAGAGTGCTCTCAAATAGAGTTGATTAGTACAGTTGAAAAACTAATATGCTTCAATTTAAATTCACAAATATGCAAATATGAAGCTCAAGAAGATATTACTGTAACCCTTATTTCTAGGTTGAAATAATTAAGAGAAGGCTCAAAATTTTCTTGATAAATTCAAAGCAAATCTCAGTTGTAGTGAAACTCAGAAATTGATTGCACAAGAGAGCTTTGAGAGAATTGAGAGATTTGAGAGCAAGAAAGCTTGTTTGCTGTATTTTCTTGGTGTTTTTAATCCTTAGCCTTGGGGGTTTATTTATAGATGATAAATCAAATCTATTTTGTGTTCCTCAAGTGACTTGGAGTATTTTACAAGTTTATAGAAAGTTTGGAGCACAAGAAACACAAATTTGAATTTAAAAACTTTTAAAAAATATGACCGGTAATAGTGTTTAGGCGCTTGAAGTTTTGGGGTCAGTCACCTGAAGTTTTATAAAACTATGTAATTTTTGAAGTCAGTATAGGTTTAGACACCTGAACTCACAGGGTTAGTCGCCTGAGGTTGTTTTGTCTACTGTTCAGTCTTCTGAAGTTTTGTCATGAACAAGGTTCATTTTCCAGACAACTTCGACCTTGCTTCAGTATTCTAGTCATAACCTTTTCTATGCAACTCCAAATTAGGTGTTCTTAGTGTTAAAAGAAAGGTAAGAGAAAATCCTACAACTTTCATGTTTAACAATTTTTAAAATAAGGAGTATTTGATAAAGACAAATGCACCTCAATTCGGATATAGAAAAAATGACAGCATTTGGAAAAACCTCTTTTTGGTGCTTTCATTCCAAAAATAATTTTAACCTTTTTGAAATATCTTTTGACCTTATAAAAATATTTAAAAGGTATATTGGTCCAAGAAGTTAACCTAAGAGTTTCATATATCAATAATGAAATTATTTGAAGTACTTACATAAAACTACTTAAAATTCCTTCAACTCTTGAAGTCTTCATTTATGTCCTTACTTTGAGTCCATCTTTTCTTCAAGCTCTCAATGTACTTTAGGCTTTTAGCAAGTTCAATTTAATATGCATGCTCTCATAATCTTCAAGCTTTATTTAAATCATTTTTAAGTCCATACTTTGACTCTTTTAAGCTTCATTTGATCCTTCTGAGCACTTTGACCTTACTTTCACATATGTGATCCTTGTGAGTTCTGAAATATCACTACTCAACCAAAAATGTTAAGTTGCACTTTTTTGCTAGCATAAAAAAAAAAAAAAAATTTAAGTCTTGTAAGGCCAACAATCTCCCCTTTTTTTGATGATGACAATGAAGGAGCAAAAATTTGAGAAAGCCTTAAGACGGCTCCCCCTTTCAATAAGCATCATATTGACAAACTTAACAATATCATGATCAATTTCAAAAACTCTTTTACTATTATGCTCATCACATTATTCAATATCAATATCAATAAATATCAAGTACTTCTCCTCCTTTTGATATATCATTTCAATAAGCTTCCAATTTTTAATATCATGCTCAATTTTTACCCAAAATTTCTCAACCTTTTGACATCAATAAAAAAGAGTAAGACTTTAAGTACTAAGGCTTTGAGCAACCATAAAAAGGTATAGTACTTTAAACTTCAGTATGCATAATAATTCATGATACCAATTATTTATTCCATGATTCCAATTTAATAATTAGGGAAGAAACATAATACAAGCAATAAGTCATAATGCTCCCCCTGAATTTAATATATTCAGATTTGATACCAATTATGCTTTTATGTTTATTGTCCATGCTTCATATATTGATTCATATCAAGCATGTTCTCAAGAACACAATCATCAAATAATAGTATCATGTTATCATCAATATCATATCATGCTCGTGACTTTAATTATGCTTATCATTCTTAAATATCAATTTGTGAATTGAGCCTTTTAAATTGTGATACCAATTAAAATATTTAAAATGTGCTACCAAAAACACTTTATAGATACCAAAGCTAATATCATATCATGCATAGTTCATGGATATAAAAAATATCATTCATAGCTCATGGATACCAATATAAAGAGCAACACAAGACAAATTTATCCACCTTGTTTCTTATTAGCATGCATAGTAAAAAATTAATTTTATATCAAGATTCATGCCCATGCTCAATAATCTTATGCTCAAACTCCATACTTCTTATATCAAGATTTAGCTTCATAATCATGCTCAACTTTGCAATATAATGAGTCATACATTATTAATATGAGTCAAGTCATGATCATATATGTAGTATATATAGCAAATTAGCACAACATGTATTTCTTTTTCATTTGCTTTTTCATACTGCTCAAGTTGTCATCAAGTATCTCTCATTCTTAAAATGTTTCTTATCAAAATATTCATGTAATATGCTTGATTTTTTCTTTCATATGAATTTTCTTTCCAAATTTTAAAACTCTCTATTTTAAGCTTGTATGAATCATCCTATGATTTTGGCCAACAATGTTATTTGTGTTTTTATTTGTTCTAATAAATTCTTTTAGATTTTTAAGGCCTTTTATCTAGGTACCCATTCTTTTTTGGGTCCAGAAGGTTTCATAAGACTTGATTTTTCTTTTATTCTCCATACTTGTTTGATTCTTACATCCTTTCTCTTTAATAGACATTCTTACATCCATTAGAAGATGTGCTAGCATAATCTTTGGATGCTCTTGAAAAATATCCTATGTAAAGATTCTTTTTCTTTGTATTTTCAACCCCATTAAATCCAATGCCTTTTGTTTAAGGTCATCTTTTGTGAGCCTATCATTTTGTCAAAGTTTTCATTTCCTTTTGTGAAGTTGTAAATGATCTTTTCTTTATCTTCAATTTGATTTTTGAGATCATTTATTTCAATATCTTTCTTGTTATCAACATTCTTTAGTGATTTCTCTAACTCTTGAGATAGTTTTCTTATATCATCTCATTCAGAAATATATATGTCTTTCTTATGTTCCATAGAGGATAGGGATCGAAGGTCTTCTATCATCTTTTTGTACTTGCTTTCTAATTTCTTGATTTTCAAGTCTTTTTCTTTTTCAGTAAGATTTTTAACTTCTAATTTTTTATTGTAGATTCATACTTATTTTCCATTTCCTTGAATTTTGATTCTTTATCATTTTCAGCAATCTTAATTGATTCTAGCTCTTTTATTATTCCATCGTTCTTGTTTTTCAATGATGTATTTTGTTTAGTTACTTTGATTAGCATCTTATGTACTTTGTATAAATCATTTTGCAATTCATCGTAAGATGACATACACTCATCATTGGATTCATTTGAAGAATGACTACAAGAATAATTTAAGGATTTAGATGAGGAGATTTCCTCATCGTCCCAAGCCATAAAACAAGTATAAGCAACCTCTTGGTCACTTGATTCACATTCCGAACTACTTGTACTATCCCAAGTAGTGGCTTTCATGGCTTTTTTATTTTTCTTCTTAGACTCTTTCTTTAGTAATGGACAATCCGGTTTTATATGTCCAACTTTGTTGCAATTATAACATGTAGGAGTTTTATTTTTGGATTTCTTTTTGCCAATTTCTTCTTCTTCTAATTCCGAATCTTGGTTTCTTCTTTAGAATTTGTTTTTCCTTCTAAGAATTTTTTGCAAGTTTCTTAGATATGAAGGCTAGTTCATCTTCTTCCATCTCTTCTTCACTACTAGAGTTTTCTTTTGAAGTTTTGAAGGCTATAGATTCTTGGGCTTTGGTTTTTCCACTCCTTTCGTTTATTGACATTTCATATGTGAGTAGAGAACCTATTAGCTCATCTAAGGAGGTGTTTTTCAAATTTGTTCCTTCCATTATGACAGTGGCTTTTGGTTCCCGTATAGGTGACAACCCTCTAAGAAATTTTCTTATCATCCCATAGGTAGTATATGTTTTTCCTAAGACATTTAAAGAATTTATTATGTGAGTGAACTTGGTGTACATCCTAGTTATAGATTCATCTGGGTTCATCTTAAAAGCTTCATATTCACTTGTAAGTATATCAATCCTATTATCCCTAACATCTATAGTGCCTTCGTAAGTGACTTCTAACTCGTCCCATATTTCTTTAGCCGATTTGCAAGCCATGACTCTATTGAATTCATCAACATCTAAAGCACAATACAAGGCATTTATGGCACTTGAATTTATTTGAAGCATTTTGTAGTCTATATCGGTCAAGTCTTTTTTCTCTTTAGGAATTTTTTTTCCATCCACTATTTTTGTAGGAATTCGATCTCCATCCATAACAACTTCCCATGCTTTCTAATCCATATGTTGAAGATAGATTTGCATTCATTTTTTCCAAAAAGTGTAGTTATGTCCACAAAAGATAGGTGGTCGGGTTGAGGATTGGCCCTCTCCAAAGCGAGCTACGCCTATGTGAGCCATTAAGATCTTTTTATAGCTACTAATTAAGATTTGCTATAACTTGATTCTAATACCAATTGAAAATTAAGGTGTAGTCCCAAGAGGGGGGTTGAATTGGATTTAAAAAAATTTCTCTTAATTCCTTTGGGGACTTCTTAACCTCTTTTAAGTCTTTTTAATGAATTCTTGTTTTCTTGTTGTTTTATCAAATACACAATGAATATTTAAAACAAAAATTCATTCCACAACCACAGCACAAGTACTTAAACAATTAAGTAACCAATCAACCTTTCAATCAACCACACTATTCAAACCAAACATTCAATCAAGATATACGTTGCAACTTAATGAAAATTCTCAGCTTTTTCAACTTGTGTGTAGCTCTATTGTTAATGCAATCCTTTTAATAATGAGTTAGCTTTCTCAACGTAATTTTCAACAAAACATTCACACTCTTCCCAAAATTCAGAATTCAAATAAACTTTTAGTAAATTTATCTTTGGGTGTTAACCAAGTAACATACTCCCTTATGGTTTCCGCAAAGTATGGTTTAACCAACGTACTCCCTTTCGGTTTTCGCAATCCCAAATAAAAATTACACTTTATGTTTACTTGATTTCCAAATATACACTGTAGTGCCCCAGAGAAATTGTAATATTTAAATAATGAAAGAAGGGGGAAAAGAGGAATTAAAGAAGGTAATAAACAGAGCCTCGTTGATGAACGCAAGGGATTCATCGATGAGAGCACAAGAGGGGCTCGTCGACGGGGACGTGTCTCGTCGATGAGAAGATACCGAGAGGGGTTTTGGAGATTCTGAATTTCGTCAACGAGGGGTGAGAGTTCATCGATGAATTGCCTTTTTGCCCTCGTCGGCGAGGTGACGTGGCTCGTCGACGAAGACCAGTGTATAAATAGGCCTAATCTTCATTTTTGGCCAAAAATCCTGCGAGAATTTCTCGTTCTCTTCTCACTTCATTCCTCCTACCTTCGCTCTAACATCTCGGGCTAGATTCTCACCGGTTTGACAATCTGAAGCCACCACGATGCTCCTGGGAAAGTTCTCTACAAACCTACCAAAGTAGATCGTTGGTGGAGATACTATGGAATTCATCCTTAAGTTAAGGTAAGGTTTTTTATTCAAAATTTGGTCTTTTTATAGTTATAGGAAATGTTGTATACGAAGAAATACTGAAGTTTAGTTATGGGGAATATCATTTTTAGGGTGTTGAATGGGAAACCTTGCGGGTGTGTGACTGATTATCCTAGGGGCTTTTCATGAATCAGGTGAGGAGATAAACTAAACTAGTTGTTTTTACGAAAATATATGAATAATCTTACAACATATTTCAGAAAAAATATATATATATATATATGCCTTATGTTTGGGAAATATTAGTGTAAATAACGATATGTTTTAAATATATATAATGTCCATTTTGTGTGGCATGAGTAGAATTTATTATGAAATACTATTTTCTAGGAAAATATTAAATGATACAGAGTTTTACAATGATAAATCGGCGTATAGGCCGAGAATGTTCTCACATGATATGTTGGCATACGGGTCGGGCTTTTTACATGATATGCTGGTGTATGGGCCGAGCTTTTTACATAATATGCTAGCCTACGGGCCGAGCCATTTATATGATATGCCGGCGTGCAGGCCGAGCCTCTTATTGATATGTGATATGGCGTACGGGCCGTGATTGATAAAATACGAAATGCCGGCGTAAGGGCCGATGATTTCCACGTTGTACATGAAATGTGATATCATAATATTGAATTGACAATTATTATTGTGAAATAGCAATGTATCATAATTTGTAGTATGTTATATGTTATCAGAACCTGGTTGGCTTGGTTTAGGCTTGCACATGCACGACACCGTAGCTATGTATTCATGATCATCATGATATTGTGTTATCGTTGTCGTACGGAGCAGCGTGAGGATTGATAGTCGATGTGGTTTATTAAAGTGTTAGTGCCCCCGGTATACGGACCAGGTTTGACAGACCCATTGTACTTATAGACATTTACTTTGACTTGGCAGTGGTCGGTCAGCCATTGTCAGGTCCCGCCTTCAAGCCCTACAACCTAATCATGTGGGGGTAAAACATGACACCAGCCAACTAACCTTCCAGAGTTGTTTTTGTATTTTTATTATATGAGATGAATTATGCTTATGGAAATTAGTATGTTCTCTCATGCTATGATTATACATGTTTTCCCCAAAAGTGATATAGATAGTTTTACTAAATATGTTTATGTATACTTTTATGTATTACACGGAAATACTCATGTTGCCACACACTGGCATTAGTTAATTATCCCTTATTGATAGGTGTTTCATCCCAAATTATATGAGCATTTCAGGAGCCCCTAATAGGAGAGCGGATAAAGCTCCGCTGAGGTAGTTACAGCTGGTCTGCCCTTTCTGAAGGGTAAGTTTTTTGATAGGGTCAGATGGATTTTGGGTGACGACCCTAGGACTGATTTTTGACTGTTTTGGGATGTCTAAGATAAGTATAGTAGCTCTAGTATTGTGTTAAATGATATTATGGAATGTATATAATTTTATGTTTCCTACTGCTTAGACTTCCGTATTATATTAAGGATGTATCCCTGGTACCCACGGGTTCAGGTTGATTATGATCTGCTGGGTTTATTATATCGATTATTATTATTATGAAAAAAAATGGTAATATAAGCAGGTGGTTACAATGCTAGGTTCTGTAGACTTTAGAGTGCAGTGGAAACAATACCAGAGTATAGGAAAAGAATTTGAGGTTTTGTTCTACAGTCTAGAGGCAGGACTTCCGTGGTGGTTTCTATGTCTTTCCTAGGGTGACGATTTCAGGAAAACCATAGTAAACTATTGTAGGGTTATGTTTCTGGAATATAGGACTGGGGTTAGAAATAAGCTGAGACGTTTAAGATAAGAGGTTAGGTTAGGCAGGTAAAGGATAAGGATAGGATTTCTAAGTTACGTTTGTTGTCTTTCAGGATGGATCCAGGAGGAGGTGGTTCCCATGCGAGCGGTAGTGATGGGGAAGGGCCCTCGAGTGTAGGCGGGACTGACTCTGACTCAGTATTATGTAGCGTGGCTCAGTAGGTTATGGCTAAGATCGCTAGGAGCTCTAGAAAGCAAGGTGGTCCGTCTATAGGACATGGGTGTACCATAAAGAAGTTTATGAAGATGAATCCTCCGGCATTTTCAAGGGGAGTATATGCTGCAGCTACCGAGAATTAGATGTAAGAGATCGAGAAAGTCTTGGTTGTAATGCAGCGTACGGAAGAACAGAGGGTCCTCTTCACCACCTATAAACTAACAGGGGAGTCCAAGAGGTGGTGGACTACTGTGATACTTCTAGAGTAGTAGAGGACGACACCGATAGCGATGACGTGGGACCGATTTCAAGTGCTATTCTTTGACAGGTATTTCCCACCCAATATGAGGGAGGCTAAAGTGGAAGAGTTCCTGAGTCTGAAGTAGGGACAGTTATCGGTCCAGCAGTATGCAGCGTGGTTTATAGAACTCTCTTGCTTTGCTCCGTATATTGTTTTTGATGAGGTGAAAAAGGCAAGATAGTTTGAAAGGGGTTTGAGGTGGAGCAAATTCAAGTAGGTGGTAGTGCTAAAAATCCAGGATTTTATTGAGTTAGTCGACAGAGCAGCCTTGGCAGAGGTTGGTGAGCGTATAGATGCAGAGGATCAAGGACAGAAGAAGAGATCTACACCTTCTAGCTACCAGCAAGGTCCTAGATAGGGTCAGTGGAGGAGAGGAAATTATGGCAGAGGACGGAGGTAGGAGACTGGGGATCATGAGGTCCAAACAGTGTAGAATCCTCCTATCTGTTAGGCATGTGGGAGGAGACACTTGGGAGAGTGTCGAGTAGGAAGAGCTATCTATTATCGCTGTGGTAGATTTTCGTACACCACCAGATGTTGCTCTGGCTCCCAGACCATACCGAGGAGGCTATTAGGAACCACGTGGGGACCAATAGAGGAATATGGCTCCAGCCAAAGTTTTTGCTTTGATGCCAGGTGATGCTGAGGCAGCCGACGACGTGGTAACAGGTATGGTTAGCATGTTTTCTTTTAAAGTTATTACATTATTTGATTCAGGTGCCACACACTCGTTTGTGTCTTCAGGGTGTGTTAAATTATATGGGGCATACACACAATCATTGGATGGTGAACTATTAGTGACTACACCGACTGAGTCAGTAGTGAGGTGTTGGGTACTCTATGGCTGTCCATTTGATGTTCAAAGGAGGATTCTATCTGCTGATTTAATAGTGCTAGACATGTATGAGTTTGATGTCATATTCGGCATGGAATGGCTAGCAGCTAACTTTGCTAGTATAGATTGACATTCACGAGAAGTGATATTCTAACCTCTAGGAAGAGTAGAATCGAAATTCGTAGGGTCACAAGTGCAATCTTTGCCCCAGTTAGCTTCAACTATTCAGGCGTTCTCAAGGGTTCATGGCTTTTGTGAAGAAGATGTCAAAGAATGAATTGAAACTCGCTAGCACGCTAGTAGTAAAAGAGTTTAGAGATGTTTTCCCAGATGAGTTACCCGGCTTGCCACCTGATCGTGAAGTAGATTTTCCTATTGATCTACATCGAGGTACAACACCGATTTCTAGAGCACCTTTTGAATGGCACCAGCGGAGTTGGCAGAATTGAAGAATCAGCTGCAACATTTGCTTGATAAGGGCTTTATACGACCTAGTGTTTTTCCTTGGGGAGCTTTAGTATTATTTGTGAAGAAAAAGGATGGGTCTATGAGGATGTGTATAGATTATAGGGAGATTAATAATGTGACTATCAAGAACAAGTATCCTTTACCTCTAAATGATTTGTTTGATCAGCTCCAGGGTACACGGGTGTATTCTAAGATTGACCTCAGATCAGGCTATCATCAGGTCAAAGTGAAAGCAGAAGATGTATTGAAGACGACCTTCAAGACTAGATATGGGCATTATAAGTTTCTCATTATGCTGTTTGGTCTGACGAATGCTCCTACAGTATTTATGGACTTGATGAATAGAGTCTTCCACCAATACATAGACTAGTTCGTTGTTGTTTTTATTGAAGATGTACTAGTCTATTCGGGGAGTTATGAGAAGCATGAGACACACTTAAGGCAGGTTCTACAGACGCTAAGAGAAAAGAAGTTGTATGCCAATTTTAGTAAATGTGACTTCTGGTTTGAGGAAGTTGTGTTTTTGGGGCATGTTATCTCAGGAGATGGTATTTCTATGGATCCTAGTAAGATTGAGGCGGTAGTGAATTGGTTTAGACCGATGAATATCCAGGAGATCAAGAGTTTCTTGGGGTTAGCTGGGTATTATCGTCATTTTGTCAAGGGATTCTCAGCATTATCTGGGCCTTTGACACGATTGACTAGGAAGAATGTCAAGTTTGAGTAGAATGATAGCTGTGAGCAGAGTTTTCAAGAATTGAAGCAGAGACTTGTCACGACACCAATGTTGATCATCCCGTCAAGAGGTGAGGGTTATGTTATTTACAGTGATGTATCATTGAAGGGACTTGGCTGTGTATTGATGCAGCATGGTAGGGTGGTAGCATATGCTTCCAGGCAATTGAAAGAGTACGAAAAGAACTACCCAACCCATGATCTTGAATTGGTTGCAATAGTACAATTGAAAATTTGGAGGCATTACCTATATGGCGAGCGGTGCGAAATTTTCTTCGACCACAAGAGT
This sequence comes from Malania oleifera, assembly GCF_029873635.1. NCBI lineage: Eukaryota > Viridiplantae > Streptophyta > Magnoliopsida > Santalales > Ximeniaceae > Malania > Malania oleifera. The sequence continues at coordinate 13,311,359 of NC_080420.1, read as the reverse complement.
TTAAAGTGCTTTTTCACTCAAAAGGAACTGAATATGAGACAGAGAAGGTGGTTGGAGCTTATTAAAGATTTTGACTGCACTATCAGTTACCACCCAGGGAAGGCGAACGTGGTAGCTGATGCGTTGAGCATGAAATTTAAGGAATCAGTGTTGGCAGCTATAGAGATCCAGTATCAGATCATTATGGATCTGGAGAGACTCGGCATCGATTTGGTAGAAAGTGATCCTCCAGTATGTATCGTCGGTTTAGTGGTATAGCCTACTCTGCAGGAAAGAATTAAAGCTGCTCAAGAGGAAAGACCCAAAATTAGCGGAGGTATTCGTCAGGGTGCAGAATGGTCAGGGGGAGGAATTATGTTTGTCAGATGATGGAGCTTTGCGGTTCTGTTCTAGGCTATGTGATCTTGCTGACGCTAACATTAGGAAGACCATTTTAGAAGAAGCTCACAGATCTTTGTACACAGTTCTTCTTGATAGCATGAAAATATATAGGGATTTACGGGAGTCGTATTGGTGGAGGGGTATGAAGAAAGAGATCGCCGAGTATGTAGCCCAGTGCTTGACGTGCTAGCAGGTAAAAGCTAAGCACCAGAGGTCGGCGAGTCAGTTGTAGCCGTTATTTATCCCAGAGTGGAAGTGGGATCGTATATTCATGGACTTTGTTTTAGGGTTACCATCGGCATCGTATGGCCAGAATGATATTTGGGTAATTGTAGATCGGTTGACTAAGACCACCCATTTGCAACCCATAAAGATTAGCTATTTCCTTAACCATTTAGAGGAGATTTATTTAGGAGATAGTTCATTCTCATGGGGTGCTAGTATCTATTGTATTAGATCGAGACTCGCGTTTCACATCACGTTTTTGGAAGAGTTTGTAGGAAGCCTTAGGGTCTCAATTGTCTTTTAGCACGACATTCCATCCTTAATACGACGGATAGACTGAGGGGACAATACAGATATTAGAAGATATGCTTCGGGTGTGCATGCTAGATTTTGGAGGTAGCTGGACTTAGTATATGTCGCTGGTAGAATTTGCGTATAATAACAATTATCAGACCAGCATTGGCATGGCACCGTTTAAGGCACTATATGGTAGGAGATGCCGTTCTCCGTTATATTGGGGTGAGATGGGTGTGTGGTGATTTTTGGTACCAGAGTTAGTGCAGTAGTCATATGATAAGGTTCGGCTCATTAGAAATAGAATCAGTGCAGCTTAGAGTCGACATAAAAGTTATGTCGATAACTGTCACAGGAAATTGGAGTTTGATGTCAGTAATCATGTATTTTTGAAAGTAGCTCCGTTAAAAGGGATTATGCGATTTGGGAAGAAAGGTAAACTCAGCCCTTGGTTCATCGATCCATTTGAGATTCTAGAGAAAGTGGGGCCGATTGCCTACAGGCTAGCTTTGCCACCTATATTGCCTAGGATTCACGACGTATTCCACATTTCCATGTTTAGGAAATACATCCTAGACCCTTCTCACATTATCAGTTATGGTGAAATAGAGCTCAATGATTCACTAGTTTATGAGGAAGTACCAGTACAGATTCTAGATAGGAAGGAACAAGAACTAAGTAATAAGAAAATCCCTCTAGTGAAAGTCTTGTGGAGAAACCATGCAATAGAAGAAGCTTCTTAGGAGCTTGGGGAACATATAAAGCAGATATATCCATAATTATTCAGGGAAGTATAATAGTAGGTAATGTTTCTTTTGTAGGTACATGTAATAGTTTGTTTAGTGAGTAGCCTTTTAGTTTTGGGAGAATTTTATTTTGTATATGTAATCTCACAGAACTTGGAATGTAACCACGGTATTCATCTGCCATAAGTGAGGGTAAGTAATAAAATAAGTAGACCGTTTTACTTTTAAGGGATGATGAATCCCAAGAACAGAAAATTTCGAGGACAAAATTTTATAAGGAGAGGAGAATGTAGTGATCCAGAGAAATTGTAATATTTAAATAATGAAAGAAAGGGGGAAAGAGGAATCAAAGAAGGTAATAAGCAGAGCCTCATCGACGAATGCAGGGGATTCGTCGATGAGAACACAAGAGGGCTCGTCGACGGGGACGTGTCTCATCGTCGAGAAGATACTGAGAGGGGTTTTGGCTATTCTGAATTTCATCAACAAGGGGTGAGAGTTCATTGACGAATTTCCTTCTTGCCTTCGTTGACAAGGTACGTGACGTGGCTTGTTGACACTCGAAAAATGAGCAGCTCGGAAGCTATCCCAAGTATAGGAGTTCTGTCGTGTAATATTAAGCCCAAGGGCTAGATCGTCTCCTCAGGGAATGCGTTTAATCTCAGATTTAACGTTCTCCCAATCAAAATTAAATTGCACTGAACTTAGTTCAGATTCGGGTTTTCAAGATTGTGGAGACTTAAATGAAAACACAAATTAAAGTCCTAAAACTAGCACACACGGAATTAAATAACAATAATGAAAACCCTAATCTACTTAAGGAAACACTAGAGCATACTAAATAAAAATGGAAACTTTAAACATGGAATTAAAAATACGCAACCACAATCACAATTTAAACACGAAACAAACAAAACTCTAAACCTAGCATGCACTGAAATTGAGAGCAAAAACGGAAACTCTAATCTACTCAAGGAAACATTGGGACACGCATTGACTAAAAATGGTAACATTGATAATGGAATTAAAGCACATAATGGAAACTCAATCACACATACACACATTAAAAATCGAAACTTTAACAAAAATCAAGAACTCGAACCAAAATAAAAAAAAAAACACAAACAAAAACCTAAATTTAAATGCTATCGAAATACAATAAAAATGCAAACTTTGATAAATCTGACCCTAATTAAGCTAAGCTTCAAAAAGAACCAAAAATTAACTACTGCTAGCTAAATCTACCACTAATTTTTATCTAAGAAAATAAATGAATACTACCATAATAAAAGCACTTTAAATAACATTTGCAATTCAAAATTTCAAATAACCCAAAAAAAATTAATACTTAACAATTATCCGACTAACACAATATTCAAATTCAAAACTTTAAATAATCTTCAAAAGATAACATTTAACACTTATTCAACTAACCAAAAATTATATAAAAAGAAAGAAAAGATGAGAGAGAGAGAAAAAGAAAAGCCATGAAAGTTTTAGGCCGTGGGAGATTTGCTGATCTGCTGGAGCTGCTATGCTCTGCTAGGACTGCTGTGTGGTGGAGAGCTGGAGTGAAGGCTGGGCTGGTGCGTGGAGAGCTAGACGAGGAGGAGAAGGGGAGGAGCTATTGCTGTGGTGTTGCTGTTGATGGCAGCAGCAGGGGGTCGTGGTGGTCTGCTGCAGGCTGAGCAGAGGAGCTGCTGGTGCTGTGTTCAACCGTGGCTGCTGTGATGGAGTCGTAGGTGCTGGAACAGGGGCTGCCACGGCTGGAATTGTTGACTAAAGGAAGAAGCAGAGGACAGAAAGAGAAGGGAGGACTGAGTCTCGGGTTTGCAGAGCTTAGGGGAAGAAAAAGAAAACAAATAGAAACAGAGAAAGAGCGAGAAGACGAGAATAAATCAAAGTAAAGAGAAGAGAAGAAGAAGAAGAAAAGGAGAAGAAGAGAGGAGAGTTTGAGGGAGAGAGAAGGGTGCCGGAGGCACACCCTGCGTAGGAGAAGAAGGGAGCTTAAATAGGAGGGGCTGCCCTAGACCCGGATGGAGAGGATTGACCCGGATGGGAGACCCGACCCGGATTGTTATATTTTTTTTTTTTCATTTTTTTCATTCTCTATTCATTGCAAATCTGACTCTTCTGGAGCCCGTATCTCACAAAACTCAAAACACAAAAGTTGTAGATAATCCTTTCCTCTTTCTCTATAAATTTGAATCGTCTTGATCGGAGCTCGAATAGAAATGTTATGCATGAAATACGAACAGGTATTGATTTTGGTTCCCAAGAATTTTCCTGCAACAAAAAAATACCAAAACTTCATAAATAGTGCAATAAAGTTCAAGAATGATGATTTTGGCACTTTATTAAAATATTGGATAATTTTGGACATTTAATTAAAAATATAAATCGTAAAGCCCGGGTTAAACGTCCAATTACGCAGTTTCGGCGCGTAATCATTTGTCGACGAATGCTAGTGTATAAATAGGCCTAACCTTCATTTTTGGGGGAAAATCCTGAAAGAATTTTTCTCTCTCTCCTCACTTCGTTCCTCCTACCTTATCTATAAGATCTCAGGCCGGATTCTCGCCAATTTGATGATTTGAAGCCACCACCACGCTCCTGGGAATGTTCTATGCAAACCTACCAGACTAGATCGTTGGTGGAGCTACTCTAGAATTCATCCCTGAATTAAGGTAAGACTTTTTATTCAAAATTTGGTCTTTCTATAGTTATAAGAAATGTTGTATATGAAGAAATACTGAAATTTAGTTCTGGGAAACATCATTTTAAGGGTATTGAATGGGAAACCCTGCGGGTGCGTGACTGATTATCCTAGAGGCTTTTTAGGAATTAGATAAGGGGATAAACTAAACTAGTTGTTTTTACGAAAATATATGAATAATATTACAACATTTTAGGAATATATATATATATATATATATATATGCATTATGTTTGGGAAATATTGCTATAAATAACGATATGTTTTAAATATACGTAATACCCATTTTGTGTGGCTTGAGTAGAATTTATTATGAAATATTTTTTTTTTGGAAAAATGTTAAATGATACAGAGTTTTACAATGATAAACTGGCATACGTGCTGAGAGTTTTATATGATATATCTGTGTGCGGGACGAGGATGTTCTCACATGATATGCCGGCGTACGGACCAAACTTTTTACATAATATGCCGGCGTACGGGCAGAGCTTTTTACATGATATGCTGGCGTACGGGCTGAGCCATTTATATGATATGTCGGCATACAGGCGGAGCCTCTTATTGATATGTGATACGGCGTATGGGCCATGATTGATAAAATACGAAATGCTGGCGTAAGGGCCGATGATTTCCACGTTATGCATGAAATGTGATATGATGATATTGAATTGAAAATTACTATTATGAAATAGAAATGTATCACAATTTGAAATATGTTATATATTATCAGTACCTAGTTGGCTTGGTTTAGGCTTGCACATGCACAGTATCGTAGCTATGTGTTTATGATCATCATGATATTGTGTTATTGCTGTCATACGAGGTAGCATGAGGATGGATAGTCAATGTGGTTTATTGAAGTGTTGGTGCCCCTAGTGTACAAACTAGGTATGGAAGACCTATCGTACTTACAAACATTTACTTTGACTTGCCAGTGGTCGACCAACCATTGTTAGCTCCCGCTTTCGGACCACACAACCTAGTCATGTGGGGGTAAGACATAAAACCAGTCAGCTAACCTTCTAGGGTTGTTTTTGTATTATTATTATTATATGAGATGAATTGTGCTTATGGAAATTCAATATGTTCTTTCATGCTATGATTATACATGTTTTTCCTAAAAGTGATATAGACAGTTTTACTAAATATGCTTATGTATGCTTTTATGTATAACACGGAAATACTCATGTTGTCACACACTGGTATTAGTTTATTATCCCTTACTGAGAGGTGTCTCACCCCAAATTATATGAACATTTTAGGAGCCCCTGACAGGAGAGCAGATAAAGCTCCACTGAGGTAGTTACAACTAGTCTGCCCTTTTTGAAGGGTAAGTGTTTTGATGGGGTCAAATGGATTTTGGGTGACGACCCTAAGACTGGTTTTTGATTGTTTCGGGATGTCTAAGATGAGTATAGTAACTCTGGTAGTGTTTTAAATGATATTATGGAATGTATATAATTTTATGTTTCCTACTGCTTAAGCTTCTGTATTTTATCACTGATGTATCCATGGTACCCACGGGTTCAGGTTGATTATGATCTGCTGGGTTTATTATATCGATTATTATTATTATAGAAAAAAAATGTTAAAATAAGCAGGCCGTTACATATGTATTATATATGATTTAGGAATTTAAATCATCCACACAATTTATATGTGTTGAAAATAAAAAGTAAGGGAAAGAGAGAGTGAGATCGGGATTTTTATGAGGTTCCACTTATACCTAACCTACGTCCTCTCTTTTGGAAAACCACCAAAGGATTCACTAAAATAAGTTCCTTTGTTGGGCAAAACAACACCGTTTACACACTCCTTCAATAGGCTAGAGCCCGCCTCTCCAAACGATGTACCCTCGTTCAGTCACTCTTTCAATCAGGCTAGAGCCCGCCTCTCTAAGCGATATCCCCTCACTTAGCCAACGATCTGAATACCTTGGACTCTTCACAATCTACAAAAGATACAAAAAAATAGATGTGTACAAAGAGTGCTCTCAAATAGAGCCGATTAATACAATTGAAAAACTAATATACTTCAATTTAAATTCATAATATAGAAATATGAAGCTTAAGAAGATATCACCGCAAGCCTTCTTTCTAGGTTGAAAGAATTAAGAGTAGGCTCAAAATTTTCTTGTTAAATTCACAGCAAATCTCGGTAGTGAAACTCAGAAAATGATTGCACAAGAGAGCTTTGAGAGAATTGGGAGATTTGAGAGCAAGAAAGCTTGTTTACTGTATTTTCTAGGTGTTTTTAATCCTTAGCCTTGGGGATTTATTTATAGATAATAAATCAAGTCTATTTCGCGTTCCCTAAGTGACTTGGAGTGTTTTCCAAGTTTATAGAAAGTTCGGAGCACAAGAAATACGAATTTGAATGTAAAAACTTCTAAAAAATATGACCGTTAACAATGTTTAGGCGCTTGAAGTCTCGGGGTCAGTCGCCTGAAGTTTTAGAAAATTGTGTGATTTTTGAAGTTAGTACAGGTTCAGGCGCTTGAACTTATAGGGTCAGTCGTCTGAGCTTGTTCTGTCTGCTGTTAAGTCTTCTGAAGTTCTGCCATGAACAATGTTCAGTTTGTTGACAGCTTCCACTTTGCTTCAGTATTATGGTCATAACCTTTTTTTTATAACTCCAAATTAGGTGTTCTTAGTGTAAAAATAAAGGTAAGATAAAATACTACAACGTTCATGTTTAATAATTTTTAAAATAAGGAGTGTTTGATAGAGAAAAATGCACCTCAATGCGAATATAGAAAAAATGATAGCATTTGGAAAAACATCTTTTTGATGCTTTTCATTCCGAAACTAATTTTAACCTTTTTGAAATATCTTTTGACCTTATAAAAATATTTTCCAATTATTTTAAAAGGTATCTAGGTCCAAGAAGTTAACCTAAGAGTTTCATGTATCCATAATGAAATTATTTGAAGTACTTACATAAAACTTCCTTAAGATTCCTTCAACTCTTGAAGTCTTCATGTATGTCCTTGTTTTGAGTCCATCTTTCTTTAAGCTTTCAATGTACTTTTGGCTTTTAGCAAGTTCACTTTATTATGCATGCTCTCATAATCTTCATGCTTTATGTAAATCATCTTTGAATCCATGCTTTGACTCTTTTAAGTTTTAATTGATCATTGTGAGTACTTTGACCTTGCTTTCACATATGTGATCCTTGTGAGTTTTGAAATATCACCACTCAACCAAAATGTTAAGGTCCACTTGTTTGTTAGCATCAAAACAACATTTTAAGTCATGTAAGGCCAACAATCTCCCCCATTTTGATGATGAAAAACAAGGAGCAAAAATTTGAGTAAACCTTAAGACGACTCCCTCTTTCAATAAGCATCATATTGGCAAACCTAACAATATTATGATCAATTTTACAAACTCTTTTATTATCATGTTCATCACATTATTCAATATCAATATCAATCAATATCAAGTACTTCTTCTCCTTTTGATATATCATTTCTCCCCTTTTTAAGTACTAAGGCTATAAGCAACCATAAAAAAGTATAGTACTTTAAACTTCAGCATGCATAATAATTCATGATTCCAATTTAATAATTAGGGAAGAAACATAATACAAGCAATAAGTCATAATGCTCCCCCTAAATTTAATATATTTAGATTTGATATCAATTATGCTTTTAAGTTTATTGTCCATGCTTCATATATTGATTCATATCATATATGTTCTCATGAACACAATCATCAAATACCAGTATCATGTTATTATCAATATCATAACATGCTCATGAGTTCAATTATGCTTGTCATTCTTAAATATCAATTTTTGATACCAATTGAGCCTTTTAAATTGTGATACCAATTAAAATTTTCAAAATGTGCTACCAAAAACAGTTTTTAGATACCAAAGCTAATATCACATCATGCATAGTTCATGGATATAAAAAAGATCATTCATAGCTCATGGATACCAATATAAAGAGCAACACAAGACAAATTTATCCACTTGATTTACTAGTAGCATGCATAGGCAAAAATTAATTTTACATCAAGATTCATGCTCATGCCCAATAATCTCATGTTCAAACTCCATACTTCTTATATCAAGATTTAACTTCATAATCATGCTCAAGTTTGCAATATAATGAGCCATACGTTATTAATATGAGTCAAGTCATGATCATATATGTAGTATATATAGCAAATTAGCACAACATGTATTTCATTTTCATTTGCTTTGTTATATTGCTCAAGTTGTCTTCAAGTATCTCTCATTCTTAAAATGTTTCTTATCAAAATATTTATGTAATATGCTTGATTTTTGCTTTCATATGAATTTTCTTTTCAAATTTAAAACTCTCTATTTTAAGCTTGTATGAATCATCCTATGATTTTGGCCAACAATGTTATTTGTGTTTTTATTTGTTCTAATAAATTCTTTGAGATTTTTAAGGCCTTTTATCTAGGTACCCTTACTTTTTTGGGTCCAGAAGGTTTCATAAGACTTGATTTTCCTTTTATTCTCCATACTTGTTTAATTCTTACATCCTTTCTCTTTAATGGACATTTAAACTTTATATGACTCTTTTTCTTGCATAGGTAGCATATGGTGTTAGTGTAGGCATTAGAAAATGTCCTAGCATAATCTTTGGATGCTCTTGACAAATATCCTATGTAAACATTCTTTTTCATTGTATTTTCAACCCCATTAAAGCCAATGTCTTCTTTGTTTAAGGTTATCATTTGTGAGCCTATCATTTTGTCAAAGTTTTCCTTTTCTTTTGTGATGTTGTAAATGATCTTTTCTTTATCTTCAATTTGATTTTTGAGATCATTTATCTCAATATTTTTCTTGTTATCAACCTTCCTTAGTGATTTCTCTAATTCTTGAGATAATTTTCTTATTTTATCCTCTAATTCAGAAATATATATGTCTTTCTCATATTCCATAGAGGATAGGGATCGAAGGTCTTCTATAATCTTTTCAGTCTTGCTTCCTAATTTCTTGATTTTCAAGTTTTTTTCTTTTTCGATAGGATTTTTAGCTTCTAATTCTTTTATTGCAGCTTCATACTTATTTACTATTTCCTTGAATTTTGAGTCTATCATTTTTAGCAATCTTAATTGATTTTAGCTTTTTCATTATTCCATCGTTCTTGTTTTTCAATAATGTATTTTGTTTAGTTATTTTGATTAGCATCTTATGTACTTTGAATAAATCATTTTGTAATTCATCATAAGATGACATACACTTATCATTGGATTCATTTGAAGAATCACTACAAGAATTGTTTAAGGATTTGGATGAGGAGCTTTCCTCATCGTCCCAAGCCATAAAGCAAGTATAAGCAACCTCTTGGTCACTTGATTCATATTCCGAACTACTTGTACTATCCCAAGTAGTGGCTTTCTTAGCCTTTTTGTTTTTCTTCTTAGACTCTTTCTTTAGTAATGGACATTCCGGTTTTATATGTTCAACTTTGTGGCACTTATAACATGTAGGAGTTTTATTTTTAGATTTCTTTTTGCTAATTTCTTCTTCTTCTTTTGATTCAGAATCTTGGTCTCTTCTTTTGAATTTTTTTTCGTTCTAAGAATTTTTGCAAATTTCTTAGATATGAAGGCTAGTTCATCTTCATCCATCTCTTCTTCACTACTAGAGTTTTCTTTTGAAGTTTTGAAGGCTATAGATTTTTGGGCTTTGTTTTTTCCACTCCTTTCATTTATTGACATTTCATATGTGAGTAGAGAACCTATTAGCTCATCTAAAGAGGTGTTTTTCAAATTTTTTCCTTCTGTTATGGCAGTGGCTTTTGGTTCCCATATAGGTGGCAGCCCTCTAAGAATTTTTCTTATCATCTCATTGGTAGTGTAGGTTTTTCCTAAGGTATTTAAAGAATTTATTATGTGAGTGAACCTAGTGTACATGTTAGTTATAGATTCATCTAAGTTCATCTTAAAAGCTTCATATTCGCTTGTAAGCATATCAATCCTATTATCTCTAACATCTATAGTGCCTTCGTAAGTGACTTCTAGCTTATCCCATATTTCCTTAGCCAATTTGCCAGTTATGACTCTATTAAATTTATTAGCATCAAAAGCACAATATAAGGCATTTATGACACTTGAATTTATTTAAAGCATTTTTTAGTCTATATCAGTCAAGTCATTTTTCTCTTAGGAATTTATTTTCCATCCACTATTTTTATAGGAATTCGATCTCTATACATAACAACTTCCCATGCTTTCCAATCCATATGTTGAAGATAGATTTGCATTCGTGTTTTCCAAAAAGTGTAGTTATGTCCACAAAAGATAGGTGGTCGGGTTGAAGATTGGCCCTCTCCAAAGGGAGCTATGCCTATGTGAGCCATCAAGATCTTTTTATAGCTACTAATTAAGATTTTTTATAACCCGACTCTAATACCAATTGAAAACTAAGGTGTAGTCCCAAGAGGTGGGGGTGAATTGGATTTTTAAAAATTTCTCTTAATTCCTTTGGGACTTCTTAACCGCTTTTAAGTCTTTTTAATGAATTCTTGTTTTCTTATTGTTTTATCAAATACACAATAAATATTTAAAACAAAAATTCAATCCACAACCACAACACAAGTACTTAAACAATTAAGTGACCAATCAACCACACTATTCAAACCAAACATTCAATCAAGATGTACGTTGCAACTTAATGAAAATTCTCAGCTTTTTCAACTTGTGTGTAGCCCTATTGTTAATGCAATCCTTTTGATAATGAGTTAGCTTTGTTAAAGTAATTTTCAACAAAACATTCACAATCTTCCCAAAATTCAAAATGCAAATAAACTCTTCGTAAATTTATCCTTGGGTGTTAACCAAGTAACGTACTCCCTTATGGTTTTCACAAAGTATGGTTTAACTAACGTACTCCCTTTCAGTTTCCGCAATCTCAAATCAAAATTTGACTTTAAGTTTACTTGATTTCCAAATATATGTAGTATATAAGATTTTGGAATTTAAATCATCCACGCAATTTATATGTGCTGAAAATAAAGAGTAAGGGAAAGAGGGAGTAAGACCGGGATTTTTATGAGGTTCGGCTTATACCTAGCCTATGTCCTTGCCTTTGGCAAACCACCAAAGGATTCACTAAAGTTAGTTCTTTTTCCGGATGGAACAATGCCATTTACACACTCCTTCAATAGGTTAGAGCCCGCTCTCCAAACGATGTATCCTAGTTCGGTCACTCCTTTCATTAGGCTAGAGCCCACATCTCTAAGTGATATCCCCTCGCTTAGCCAACGATCCAAATACCTTGGACTCATCACAATCTACAAGGGATACAAAAAAATATATGTGTACAAAGAGTGCTCTTATATAGAACTGATTAGTACCATTGAAAAACTAATATACTTCAATTTAAATTCACAATATGGAAATATGAAGCTCAAGAAGATATCACTGTAAGCCTTCTTTCTAGGTTGAAAGAATTAAGCCTAGGCTCAGAATTTTCTTGATAAATTTACACCAAATCTCAGTAGTGAAACTCAGAAATTGATTGCACAAGAAAGCTTTGAGAGAATTGGGAGATTTGAGAGCCAGAAAGTTTGTTTGCCGTATTTTCTTGGTATTTTTAATCCTTAGCCTTGGGGGTTTATTTATAGATGATAAATCAAGTCTATTCCATGCTCCCCAAGTTACTTGGAGTGTTTTCCAAGTTTATAGAAAGTTTGGAGCAAAAGAAATACGAATTTGAATTTAAAAACTTTTAAAAAAATATGACCGTTAATAGTGTTCAAGCGCCTGAAAACTCGGGGTCAGTTGCCTAAAGTTTCAGAAAACTATATAATTTTTGAAGTCAGTACAGTTTTAAGCATCTGAACTCACAAGGTCAGTCGCCTAAGGTTGTTCTGTCTGTTGTTCAGTCTTCAATTTGTTGACAATTTCAACCTTGTTTCTGTATTATTGTCATAACCTTTTCTATACAACTCCAAATTAGGTGTTCTTAGTGTCAAATGAAAGGTAAGAGAAAATCCTACAACGTTCATGTTTAACAATTTTTAAAATAAGGAGCGTTTGATAGATAAAAATGCACCTCAATGTGGATATAGAAAAAATGACAGCATTTGGAAAAATCTCTTTTTGGTGCTTTTCATTCCAAAAATAATTTTAACCTTTTTGAAATATGTTTTGACCATATAAAAATATTTTCCAAGTATTTTAAAAGGTATCTATAATGAAATTATTTGAAATACTTACATAAAACTTCCTTAAGATTCCTTCAACTCTTAAAGTCTTCATGTATTTCCTTCATTTAAGTCCATCTTTTCTTCAAGCATTCAATGTAGTTTAGGCTTTTAGCAAGTTCACTTTAATATACATGCTCTCATAATCTTCAAGCTTTATTTAAATCATCTTTAAATCCATACTTTAACTCTTTTAAGTTTCATCTGATCCTTGTGAGCAGTTTGACCTTACTTTCACATATGTGATCCTTGTGAGTTCTGAAATATCATCACTCAACCAAAAATGTTATGCTCCACTTGTTTGTTAGCATTAAAAAAAGAATTTAAGCCTTGTAAGACTAACAATAGATTAATAGCATTTTCTAAATTCTGTCATAACATAAATAATCACGGCCTTGCGTCAGATAACATACATAACTGTGGCCTTACACCGGCTATCAATCATGACCTTGTACCCAACATATCATAGATATTGAACTGAGAATATGTATTGTTTATCATATATTCTGAAACCATAAATTCCGGTATTATCCATAGTATTTCTGAAAATAATTGTAAACATTCCTTTTCTGCATATCTGACTTAACATAATACAATATACGTGATATAATATTCATGTCACACAAATTGAATGAAAACATGAAATCTGTTCTAGAATTACATTTTCTAACATTTTACACTAAAAACATATTCCTGTGTAATAATAGTATTTTCTCAAATATATATTTTTCCAAATATACTCATACATAATACATGTTTTCTAAAAATTAATCTTCTATTATTTAATAATAATTTTCATGAAAAATTACTACTTTAGTTTACTCCCTTACCTGATTAGTAGAATGCCCCTAAAACGACTAGTCCTACACCCGCAGGATTTCCTGCTCAACACCCTAAAAACAACATTACCCCAAACAAAACTTCAGTATTTCTTCAAATGCTACCTTTTCTACAATTATAAGAATGTCAAATACTCAATAAAAAACCTTACCCTGAACTTGGGATGGAGTCCAAGTTAGCCCCACCAACGATCTATTCTAGCAAACTTGAAGAGAACTTCCCCAGGAGTAGCGTGGAGGCTTTAGATCATTGATCCAGCAAAGAACGGGCCCAAAATCTTAGAGAAAATAAAGGAGAACTGAAAAGGGGAGAGAGAGAGAGAGAGAGAGAGAGAGAGAGAAGTTCTTCGCGTGAATTCTCTGGTAAAAACCAAGTTCATGCTTTTTATAAACCTACACTCGTCAACGAGACATGTCACTTCATCCACGAGACCACGAAGGGAGTTCGTCAACGAATGCTTCTTCCTCGATGATGAAATTCATAACTTAAAATTGCCCCTCAGTAACTTCTTGTCGACGAGACGCGTGTCCACGTCAACGATCCCATCAAGTGTGTTCATCGACGAACGCGATGCTTTTGTCGATGAGACCCTATTGAATTCCAAATTTTCAATTTCTTTTTCTCACCTCCTCCGATTTTTTAATTAATATAATTCACCAGGTCTCTACATGCTATGTATTTATTTTTTATTTTCTAACTTTGTTTGGTTGTGGTAAAATTGGCTGAGTATCAATTTGAAATAAACATTGAACTAAATTTTGTTCACTACCTATGTAATTTCACCACCCCCTTGAAACCTAAAGCTTCCGGCTATGGTATAACCCCACCACATTATTGCCCTTTGGTTAAACCCCACCTTCCTATGTCCTCATCCCACTCCCCTAGACTGTATAAACTCTCAACATGCTAGGAAAAAGGGACACATTTAGACACCAGAGCAAAGGAGAGAGCTAAATCTTGCTCCTCCATCATCTCACTATTCCAACAACCCCTGCCTCTCCTTATTTTTCATCTTCAACCAACACCTTCTACCTAACTGAATAGCTGTAAAGAGTTGCCAAAGAGACCCTCCCATCCTCTAGCTTCTCCTCAACCACCAAAGTAACTCTCTCTCTCTCTCTCTCTCTCTCTCTCTCTCTCTCTCTCTCTCTCTCTCTCTCTCTCTCTCTCTCTCTCTGCACATGCTACTGAATATAATCATATTTCCTTGACTAGTAAGGAAAGGGTAGTGTAATCGATGTTGCTCCACCCATCAAGCGAGCATTTAGTGAATCCTCTTACTTGTGAGCTTCAGGCGGGAACGTAAGCAGTATTGGCAAAACCTCGATATCATTTTTTGTGTATGCTCTTTATATTCCTACACATGTATGCTTATATTTTTATAAGCTCTAAAATGAACCCAACCAAATTGATGGGTTTTGGTATAGCAAAAGCTCTACAAAACTTCATTTTAGGTTAGGCTCATGGGCATGAATAATTGAGCAATAGATTTTTATCCAACCCAAACTTAAGAATGCGATTGGGAGTGTTCATTTTGGATCTTCAATTTAAATTTATGTACTTATATAAAACTCACTATAATTTGAAATGCATATTTTCTATATATATGGGTAGAAATTCAAAGCTAAGGTCTAAATTTTAAATTTTAAAACATTAAATCAATATGTATACATGGAATAAGGTGGCTGTAAGAGGCTGGAGTTGAGATAAAGGGTTCCATACTAGTGAGTTTTTCCTTCTATCAACCCACTTTCAGCTAGAAACTTGAACAAGTTCGTTTGTTATGCTAGGTTTCAGGACATGTCTAATATCTAAAATATAAGTAATGGTCATGTGAAGGGGAACTTTCCTTGTATAATTTCTCTAATTCATTATAATTTTATATATGTGAAAACTTGACAAACCTTTTAAGAAATTTAAATTTTGTATTTGAATTTTTGTAAATTCATGAAAAATTCATTATAATTTTATAATATGTGTTGGCACCATGTTTTGTCCCACTTTAGGCCGGAGACTTGAACAAGCTAAAATTTTCATTTGTTATGTTGGGTTTTTGACATGTCTAATATCTAAAATACATGTAATGGACATATGAAGGGGAACTTCCCCTGTATAATTTTCCCAAATATTTAAATAGTTCATTATAATTTTATAATATGTGAAAACTTGACAAAACTTTTAAGAAATTTAAATTTTATATTTGAATTTATGTAAATTTATGAGAAAATCATTATAATTTTATACTCTGTGTTGGCACCATGTTTTGTCCCCCTACGGTTGGCGCAATTTATCAAAATTATAGAATTTTTTTCCTCTCAATAAATTTTGAGTATTGAATTTGGATTTATGTAAATTTATGTAAAGATGATTACAATTTTATAGTACATTTGATGACATATTTTTTTCTTGAGGAAGGGGGAAGGGGCAATTTACCAAAACTATAGGATTTTTTTTTTGTTGCCTCTTTTCCACTTTTTTTTTTTTTTTTTGCAAACAGTTTCCGACTTGATTCAAAAGTAAACAAATTGAGGACTTAAATCAATTTTCTCCAAAATGGAATTTTCCTGCATTTATTTTTTGAATAATTCCTAATTTTTCCTTTTTGTGGATTTTCAAACCATTTTATCTTCAAATTTAAAAATAAAATTGAAAAAAAAAATAAAAAAAATTTGGTGGTCCTTCATGGGCTTTCCATTCATTTTATCATCAAATTTCAAAAACTGCAAAAAAAAAAAAAAAAAAAAAAAGAAGAAGAAGAAAAGAAAAGAAGCTGAAACATCATGGTCAACTAATACACATCAACCTTATAATTTATTAACTAAGAATAAAATAAAATGAAATAGAATTGACATGTGTAATTTAACATATTTATCATATAACCTTTCATTTCAAATAACTTTTATTTTATCCCATTCAAGCATATACTAAACATAAACTTATAATACAAATCCTAACAAGGAAATAAATATACCTTAAATTGGCATTGGGCATGCTTTAAAAGGGTAAAGATAACAAATTCTTTGAGAAGTTAAGTAGCGTTTGGAAGTATGAAATTTTAACCTTAAAAATAATTACTTAATTTTTAAAAAATTTAATCTATATTTAAGAAAAGTTTATTAAATTCATTTTATCCAAATTCATGATATGAAATTTATGCTTTCAAACCCACTACCAATCTAATTTGATAACAATTTTTATGTAGAAGGACCACACAAATTTAATTTGTATGACCAGGTCCAAGCACTCACCAACTTCTGATTATATATATATATATATATAAATAAATGGATCATAAATGCTTTCAATTAATAACACAACGCTCCATAGAATACGAGCCCCACGTAGCTGTGCCTTTTAAATGCCCGTCAACCAAAATGTATGAATATTTCAATCCATGTGTGTGTGTGTGTTCATTTGTTTTTGTTTTGTTTTTAAATGTATCCATGTAGGGTATATTAATAAACTTAAAACTGCAAAACAACAACTACCCATATTTTATAATGCACTTACTTAATCTTTAAATTTTTAATATAAAATTTTCAAATCCTAATATTTATGATTTTCTTCACAACATGTTTAGTAAATAGAACTTAAATGGAATCAAATTAATCTTGTTATTTTATATAAACCAAGGATCACGATAAAGGATAAATTTTTTAACCTTGAGTCATTTACATTATTGCACAACAAATTTAAAAATATACTGTTATAATTTTTTATTAAATATGTGGTCCGGTATTAATGCTAGAATTATATATTAATCATCACATTTTTTTTCTTATCCATTACATTAAATAATTGTACTATCAGAGTACAATACTCACAAAGCAGTGAATAAATAGGCATGACGTAGTGGTAAAGCAACGAGCAATCCAGTAGGAGCATCGGAGGTTCGATTTCAGTTGATAAACCTGGTTGATGCTGGTAGCAAATGGTGTCCTGGCCGAGTCTTGGAAGCGGATTGGCCGAAAGTCTAACTCGGGTGTGTATAGGCCGTGACTGCATCCGAATTTAGAGGGAGATTTCAACCTCGAATTCACATTATATATATAGATATAGCCCCGTGAAAAAAAAATTAAAAAAATTGTGGTCCTTCATAGGGTTTTTTTTTTTTTTAAAGAAAGGCGGCACCTCCATTTATTTATTGATAACCCCTCATTTTTGGCGGAGGAATACCGTGGTTACAAGACAATCAAAGGGAGATAACAAAAGGAACACGTAAAAAACCTCTCAAAGAACAACACCAACATCCAGCCAAAAATCGGGTTACAAGTTCAAACAAACAAAACAAAATAGGACCTACAAAACAAATCTCATGCAACAAAACAAAACAAAAGATAAACAACATAAAGCATAAACTAAAACCAAAAGAAAATCAATTAAACATACCTCATATAAGTCGTACTCATCTTCTTCAATTTATACAAACCCTTGCTAACTCTAGGGAGTTGATCACTATTTGCAAACAAACTATTCCTCCCTATAGCACCTTGTCGAGTCAGGGCATCTGCCACTTTGTTCCCTTCTCTATTCCAATGATTTATCGAAAAATTTATTCCCTCCAATAAACCAATAAACTGCTCCCAAAAATTCCACAAATACCACAAGGAGCACTTCCTGGCTCTTATCCAATTAACTACAATATTCGAATCACATTCAATATCGATACAGGTATGGCCCAAATGTTTGCAAATCTTTATTCCCTCCAATACAACTCTCAATTCAGCTTCATTATTTGAACAAGAACCAAAATATTTTGAAAAACCAATCACAAAAGAACCTGTATGGTCTCTAAGGATGCCACCACCACCCGCCGACCCTGGGTTCCCCAAGCTGTTCACATCCAAATTTAGTTTCAACCTTCCTTGCCTCACTTTTAGCCATCTCACACTTTGCATAGTTTTAATTCTTTTATTCACAATTTGCACTTCCAGATTCTGCAATACCCAAAAATCAGCATCCTTTAACTGAACCATTTCTGTCATGTTCCTACTCAAAACCCCCACCCAATACTTAATGGAGAACCACACATCAGTACTACTCTCTAATTTTCCTCTCATTCTAGTCACACATCTCCTTCTCCACAGCTTCCAAACTACTAAATAAAGAATCAAACCCATCAATGAATCCAGTTGAGAGAACCTGTAAGCCCAATTAAACAACATTTGGACTCTTTCTTTCCAACTTTGTTGCCTAAGGAAAGGAACACCTACCTCCACCGAAACCTTCCTCCAAACCTCAGAAGCAAGGTCTCCCATATTTAACACATGCTCCAAATCTTCTGATTGCCTCATCTCACAACAATTACACGTCGAAACAAGTGAAACCCCCACCCTTCTTACCTTTTCATCAACACATAGGCACTCAAAAGCAGCCTTCCACATACAGATAGAAATTTTCTTCGATAACCATTTGTTCCAAACCCACTTAGTCCAATTAAAATTTGGAGCTCTAACTCTGATAACATCCCATGCGGATTTTGTATTAAAGTAACCATCCTTTTTCGGGAGCCATAACAGAATGTCCGAAGAATTTCTAAGATTTCCCACCTTTTCCATATCTTCTTTCGCTTTACTAAACCTCAGAATCCTCTGCAAATTTTCCACATCCTGCGCATTATTGATAACCAAATCTTTTAATATGATATGAGATTGTGCACCATTTGGACAACCTGCAAACAAAGGTCCCGAATCTAGAAACTTATCATACCACAATTTTTACATCTCCTTCTCTAACCTTCCACTTAGATTTACTTAACAGTTCAGACATACCCCGTAGACTTTCCTCCAAAAGGAAGAATCCGATCCATGCGATCTGCAAAGAGTAATATGTCCTCCTTTCACATATTTACCTTTAAAAAATCTAACCCATAAAGAATTTTGCGTTAATAAATGCCAACCGAAATTCATGAACAAAGACCGTTACACTTCCAAAATGTCCCTTACTCCTATGCCCCCCTTCTCCACAGGAACACACAATTTCTTCCAAACTCTCTATTTCATTTTTTCTTTTCCATCCTTAAATTCCCCAAAAAATAAACAAACATACCTTGTATCTTTTTAATCACCAGTTTTGGTACATTTAGAACAGCTAACAGATGAAATGGCATACTTGAAAGCACATGTCTCAACAAGACAAGACGACCTCTTTGAGACAATAGTCTACTTTTCCAGCCCTTAACTCTCTTACTGATTTTTTGGATTAAAAGGTCAAAATGACAGCCTTTCAATTTACCATCCATTATTAGCACACCCAAATACGTAAAAGGAAATTTACCCTCAATAAAACCTGTCTCTTGAAGAATTTCTCCTTTCCTCTGAATACCCAACTTGTTTGAGAAAAAAATAGCTGATTTATCTTTATTCACCCTTTGACCAATCCAGTTTTCATACTCCTTAATCACCTTCATTCACTGACTAACAGATTTTTTTCCAGCATTAGCAAAAATAACAACATCATCTGCGTACATTAAATGCGATATAATATGTGCACCACACGGGTGTGCAAATGGCAAAATCCGCTTCTCAAATAACTTTTTTTGAATTGATTTAGAAAGAACTTCTTCCATGGTGATGAAAATATACGGCGACAATGGATCCCCTTGCCTCAAGCCCCTTTTTGACTTGAAGAAATCTCTATAAGTGTCATGCATCATGACAGAAAACCATGGAGTGGAAATACAATTCTAAATCAACTTACAAAACCAATCTGGAAAACCAAGAGCCTGAAAAATATGATCTACCACCTGCCACTCCACTCGATCATACGCTTTGCTCATATCAAGTTTTAGCATTATATTACTTCCTCTCACCCGCCTATGTAATAATTTTGTCAACTCTTGAGTAAGCGTTATATTTTCAAAAATACTCCTCCCTTTCACAAAAGCACCTTGTTCTAAAGATATTAAATCACCCATCACCAATGAAAGCTTACCAACAAGGATTTTGGAGAAAATTTTATAAATTACATTACAAAGGCTTATCGGCCGAAATTTATCAACAAACTAAGGATCCTTTACCTTAGGAATAAGCACTATGTAAAAGGAACAAAAATACTGAGGCAACATATCACCTCTATAGAATTCTTTTACCGCATCCATTACATCATTTTTAATAATCTTCCAATAGGTAATATAAAAAGAAGACCCAAACCCATCTGGTCCTGGGCTACTATTCACAGAAATAGACGAAACAGCTTTATAAACCTCCTCCTCAGTCGGTTCTTCCCTCAGCTGACCTATAGACTCTTCAGAAACTACCGAATGGATGATATCTTCCAAGTTTGACCTTTGCATTAAACTATTTTGCCCCAAGAATTGCTCAAAATACTTCACAGCCTCATCATGGACCATCCACATATTTTCCAACACCGAACCATCAGCAAGCATCATTGAATTTACACAAGAATTTCACCTTTTTTGCGTAATCACAGCATGGAAAAACATTGAATTCTGATCCCCATCTATCAACCATTTCATCTTTGCTTGTTACGTCAATCTAGCCTCTTGCCTTCTATACCAAACCTCCAATTTAGCCTTAGAAACAAGAAACTCTTCTTCAGCTGATTCCGAGTATTCTGTCTACAGTAAATTCTCATATTTTTTCACCCTTTTCTCCAATTCTCGAATAAAACTTCCAACACGACCGAAAGTATGTTTATTCCACACCCTAAGCCTTTGTTTTAGCCTTTTTAATTTACCCGTCAATTTACACAATCCTGAATCTGCCACAATGTGTTCTCTCCAAGATGATTCAACCATTTCCAAAAAATTCCCATGTGACGTCCACATGTTCTGAAACCTAAAAGGCACAAGCCCATACCTCTCTATACTCGCACATAGCTGTAATAAGATAGGAGAATGATCTGAAGTATTTCTTTTCAACAAAGAAGTCTTAGCTTCACCATATTTTACAGGAAGAAAACATTATTAATCAGCACCCTATCCAGTTTTGCCCAACTTCTTCTCAAACCTTGTTGGTCGTTACACCATGAAAATTGACTTCCTTCAAATTTAAGGTCTAATAACCCACAACTATTAATACAACCATTGAATTCAGCTATAGACGAACCAAAGCGAGGTCTACCTCCCACCCTTTCCTCATATGACCGAATTACATTAAAATCTCCCATAACAACCCAAGCCACATCAACACTCGACATCCCCTGAAGTTGTTCGCATAAATCTCTTCTCTCAATATAATAACATTTAGCATATACAAAAGTAAGAAGCAGGGAGCCTCTATCATCTATTAACAAAACTATCACACATTGATTTAAGGTACCCACCCAATCCACTTGAACATCATCTTTTCAGAACAACTAAATCTTCCCACCTTCCTCTATATTAGAGCAAAAGTTAGTAAATTTCAAATACATCGCCCACCTTTCGTATCTTTTCTATATCTTGAAAAGGTTCTGAGACTGCCAAAATCGAAACTTTCTGATCCTTCACAATTTGTTTCAATCTTCTCTTCGATGTGCCAACCCTCTTATATTCCAAAACATAATTTTGTCAATCATAGGTTCAACTTTTGAGGTATTGCCTTAGACCTCTTAGACTTTCTCACTTGTCCATCATCTTTATTTCTTCCTTCCAATTCACCCACTGTCACATTACCTAGATCAAAATAATATTCTTTTTGATTATCAATGCAAACCTCCAAATCTCCCTCAGATAACACCTCATAATTATCCCTTCACACTCCACACTCCACCCTCCACTTCCCCTTCTCTCTCATCCACCTCCTCCACTAAAATCAACTCTCCATCCTTATCCTTTTCAAATTTTCCCTCTCCCCTTCATAAACAACTCCGATTTCCTGAACAGACCTAGAACAATCTCCCAGTTCTACCTGCACCCCTACCACCCCTGATGTCTGGTCTTTACAACGATTGGCTTTCTCTCCACTATTCTTCTCTACCAAATTAACTTCCTCCACTTTTTTAGTACCCATATTATTAGCCTCATTCACAATTTCTTTATTTTTCTCATTCACCTTCAACGGACCATTCACGTTTCCATTCTTCTTCTCCTCCACCCGTTGTTCCTGACTCTTCAAAACAGGACTTTCCTCTTTAACTATCATATTCTATTTTCTACCAACTTCTCTCCAAACCATCCCATCTACCTCCTTCCTCATACCTATCTTCCTTTTATCCTTAGGCTTACCTCCAAATCGGCATACTACTTTAGTGTGACCTTGCCTACAACATTTGTTACAATAGAAACCCCTCTTCTTATATATTACCCTTTGCCAATTTTGTTTTCGTCCTACCACCAACGGAAAACCCTCCAGAGGATCCTTTTGCAAATCCATTTCAACACATAATCTCGCACTTGTGGCTCGTGTTCTATATAACGTGGCATTATCCATTCCCAAGAATCTACCAAATCTAGTAGTCAAATTCTGTAAATAGTCCATTCTATATAAATGTAAAGGCAGACCTGGTAAGAAAATCCACTGAGGTACGATTGATGGCTCCTTGTTGACATCAAAATTCACTCACCAGTTAAAAAGCCGAAATTGACACCCTGCCACCCATCTTCTTTCTCGTGCTCATGCATGAACGTAGTCCTTTTCGTTAACCAAATGCAACATAAAATGGTAGTTATCCATAAAACTTATCATGAGCACTTCAGAGAGGTCCCAGGATTGGATAATATGCCTCCAAAGGACATCGATAGACGGTATTGCAGAAAGAAATTTAAGCACCAATGCAAACTTTAGATCCTTCACAACCTTTTCCATCTCCACATCCGAGAAAACAAAACCTAATTCCCCATTAATTAGTTATGGTTTCCTCAATGGGATTTTGAATTTTGATGATTGAATTAGCCTCTTCAAGGCTTTCGCAAACGATTCCTCCCAGCGAAACCTTCCCCCTTTTGAACCTTAACATCCCCCGAACCACTCCCTGTCTCCTGTATACTAGCATTGACACCTCCCCTCAACCCTCCAGTAACAGCTACCGAAGATGGCTCAATCATGTCTAAACATTACCTGTTTTCCATATTGACCACCAAAAAGTAAATAAAAATAAAAAATAAAAAATAAAAAACCAAACCTACAGTCTCGTAGACCTACGTCTCCCATCACCATATGTCGCTCACGCAGATTCGCCATCACCACTTCGTTTTTCCCCAACCCTCCTTACTGCAAACACTGGAGCCGACTGCCAACGTCGGAGGCGAAAACTGCTCCCCGACTAGCAAGGATGCCATTGCGTCCTAGAGGAAATTCTACTTCGCGGCTTAAAGAAGTTCAAGCCTTCCAACGAAGCAACGTCCGGCGATGGAGGTTGCGCAGCTGTGCAGTAGGGGTCGGCGGCTTTGACTGTAGGCAGTGGCGGTGGGCTCGCAAAGCTCCTACTTCAGCGGAGCTAACAAGGCTGGCCGAAGAGGATGAATATGTACGGGAAATCACAATGTTCGGTGGTTGAGGATGCCGATTGTCAACTGACCGTCGCCGTCACCGGCATACTGCGAACTGCTTCGCCCCAGCGTCAACCCCCTTTTCCCCTTTCCTTAGTTCACGCTCACGCCATGCTTCAGTTCACGCCCGTGTATAGCAAATGCCACTTGTTCCTTCATAGGGTTTTCCATTCATTTCCTCATCAAATTTCAAAAAGTTTCAAAAAATGAAAATCATGTTCAATTGCCCGTAACCAATACACATCACCCTTATAATTTATTAACGAATATACTTCACATTATATACATATATCGATTTATTCATGGGGCTCTCTCTCTCTCTCTCTCTCTCTCTCTCTCTCTCTCTCTCTCTCTCTCTCTCTCTCTCTATTTATATACATAGAGAGCCCCATGAATAAATCTCAAGTCAATGCATAGTTTTGCATGAGCTGCTGCTCAGGTGAAAGATATGCAAGGGATTTCTAGCACCACACAGTTTCCCCCTTAAGCTAAACTGTTTGACTTAATTCACATTTTCTGGTTTTCATTGACTGTCAGTGCCGACCAATCTCCTCCTCCAATTCTCTCCCCCTCTCGGGTGTTTTCTCCCCAGCTAAGTATAAATTACTAAAAGCATCGCTCACCCCAAATTCGCCACGGATAAACCATGAATCTTCCAAATGGGTTTCTGTATCCACTGCTTCTGTGCATCCAACGCCCGTTTTGCTCTTCAATCAGCACCATCACTTCCGCACATCCCGTGGCGGACGGCGGCGTTTTAGTCTCCCAAGGAGAAATGTTTCCTCTGGGGTTCTTCAGCCCCGGTAATTCTCGCCGCCGGTACGTCGGAGTGTGGTACAACAAGATCTCCGAACAAACCGTAGTGTGGGTCGCAAACAGAGACGATCCTCTCGACGACACCTCCGGCGTCCTCTCCATCAACGGCGCCGGAAACCTCATCATCCAGGGCAACGCCAGCAGCACCCCAGTTTGGTCTACGAATATCTCGGCGCCGTTAACTAATAACTCCGATTCTGTGGTAGCCCAACTCTTAGACACGGGAAACTTGGTTCTGATTCGACAATCGACTCAAGAAACTGTATGGCAGGGCTTCGATTATCCCACGCAAACCATGATGCCACTCATGAAATTGGGGCTGGACGGGAAAACCGGTCTTAACCGGTTCTTGACGTCCTGGAGGTCCCCAGATGACCCGGGATTAGGGTCTTACACCTTCAGAATAGATCCCACAGGAAAACCCCAGTTCTTCCTGTGCAAGGGTTCTACCCGGTTGTGGCGGGCCGGGCCGTGGAATGGAGTCAGATTTAGCGGCGTACCGGAGATGGACAAACAAATCTTCCTGAACGTTACTATTGTTGAGGATCGTGACGAAATATATGCCATGGACGGCATCCTAAACCCATCCATCTTATTGAGAATGGTATTGGATGAATCTGGGTACATCCGACGGTTTAAGTGGCATGAGACCGACCGGAGATGGGTCGAGTTTTATTCTGCGCCAATTGATCAATGTGACAACTACGGACGGTGCGGTGCGTACAGTTATTGTGACCCGAATAGAATTTTGTTTGATGAATGCAAGTGCCTTCCCGGGTTTGAGCCCAAGTCACTGCAGGACTGGTACTTGAGGGATGGTTCGAAGGGTTGCAAGAGGAAGCGGGCTAACTCGATGTGGGAACGGAGAGGGATTCGTGAAGTTTGAACGGGTGAAGGTGCCTGACACATCAGTGGCACATGTGAACATGAATTTGAACGTAGAAGCGTGTGAGGAGGAGGCGCTTGAGAAATTGCACGTGCGTAGCGTACACAAGTGCAGATATCAGGGGTAGAGAGAGGGGGTGCCTCACGTGGATGGCGATTTGGTTGACACCAAGTTGTATGCAAGTGATGGTCAAGATTTGTACATTCGAGTCGACTCAATTGAATTGGTTAGGGTAGTATTGTTGGACTTACTATTTACTTTACAAAATTTTATGATTTTTATTACAAAAATAAGATGGCTTTTTAATTATGATTTGTTATTGATTGACATTTTTTATTTGTAACAGCAAATACAAGAAAAAGCTCCAATGACTTTAAGGGTACTAAGAGGACATTGGTGATTGTGACTGGGTTTATTGTTTTGTTAGGGCTTCTCTTGGTTATCTTTTACTTGTACAAGAGGCATCCAAAGATTAGAGGTATCTGTTTACAATAGATTTTGTTTTGCAAAACACTTTTTTATTGTTTAATACATATAACTAGCATAGTTAATTTATATTAATTTTTATGATTGAACCATATATGAAGTGTTAGAAAATGTATATAAAAAAGATCTTTAACTTATTTTATGAACCATGATCATGTAAAGATAAGGAAAATAATTCAAATATATCTTACCATATTTCTATCGAGACAACCCTATTTCGATGCAATTAGATCTTCTTTCATTATATTCTTACTGATCAAATCTCTATTACGCAGAAAACTACTTGATCTTCTCCCCTCTTACACCATTTTATGTTTGGTTTAGTGATGGGGATTCTACCAAACTTGATTATTGAGTGTTGAGAGGGACCAAGAACCCTTTATATAGAAATCCATAAGTGACTGAATCAATCAAAGAATCATAAATACATGCATGTGACCTTTCCCCTCCTCTAAGATGAATTTACATTGATTAAATATGATGAATTCCTTAATGATGCATTACTTAAGTCATTGTGTCTTACATACCAATAAATAAGACAATTGACTTTGGTCAATTCACCATTATATATTCATTAATAAGTTAAAGCATAGCTTAATATTAATTAATTATTTATATATAGGTGCTCACACTATGTGATCATGAAAGATCACCCACACATACATATAAAAATTTTCAACACAAACAGGATATGAAATATTAATAGCATCAAATATTATAATAATGTTTCTTATCTTGGGTATCTTTTGGAGGTTTTATATTTTTTTTCCTTTTTTTTTTTAATATTCTGCAAAGTTGGTTAAACTAAACTTTGTTGATTTGCAGGTTGAGGAGGGAACTTTCTTTCTTTCTTTCTTTCTTTCTTTCTTTCTTTCTTCATTTCTTTTTAATTTTGTGTTCTTGTTTGGGGTAAATCCCTTGTTAACAAAGTGATTATCTACACTTCCACTTTGGATCAAAAAATAGAAACAACAAAAATTTTATATTAGAGTAATGGTTGATATTATGTCTTTTTGGATTTGTTTCTCTTAACTAGGTCATTGGGGAAAGAAGAGTCACAGAAAAATATTATTGCTCAACTTGGCCACAACACACAAGGACTATCTGGAAGAAGAAGGACATGATGTGGGAGAAAGGAATGTCGATTTGCCATTTTTTAATTTAAAGGATATAAAATCTACAACAAACAACTTCTCAGACAAACTTGGGGAAGGTGGTTTTGGTGAAGTTTACATGGTAAATGCTTTTTTTTTTTTTTTTCATTTGGATTGCAATATTGTTGTATCCATCTCCCTTCTATTTTGTTGAGAAAGTGGATTTTAGTTATCAAGATTACTATGTAAAGAATATGTTATTGCAATTAAGTAAAAGCATCATGATATATGAATCGAAAAAAAATAGCTACAAAGATTAAACTTTTTGCCAATATTTATACATTTATGGAAGTTTAACTTGCCTTTGTAGGGTCACCTATCCAATGGACAAAAAATAGCTGTGAAAAGGCTCTCGAAATGCTCAGGCCAAGGGGTTGAAGAATTCAAAAATGAAGTCTTGTTGATTTCTAGACTTCAACATAAAAATTTGGTTAAAGTTTTAGGTTGTTGCATTGATGGGGAAGATACAATGCTAATCTACGAATATATGCCTAATAAAAGCTTGGACTCTTTCATTTTCGGTATGACTCCTTTAACATTTGTTGTTCCTCTCTTATAAAGAAACTCCAATTGATATGTAAGTGTTCAATTTCATGACAGATCATACTAGGAAGGCACTATTAGATTGGAAAAAGCGCTACGAAATTATCATTGGAATTGCTCGGGGCATTCTTTACCTTCATCGAGACTCAAGGTTAAGAATTATTCATAGGGATTTGAAAGCTAGTAATATACTTCTTGATGGAGAGATAAACCCCAAAATTTCAGATTTTGGGTTGGCGAGAATATTTGGACGAAACCAAACTCAAGCAAATACAAATAGGGTAGTCGGGACATTGTAAGTTTTATCAACCTATTCCGTTTACACATTGAATATAACAAAGTATATTAAATTAAATGATGAATCTTTGAAAAGCATTTTAATTTGAATTCTATCGTAATGGGCAGTGGTTATATGTCGCCCGAATATGCACTAGATGGTCTCTTCTCAATGAAATCAGATGTCTTTAGCTTTGGAGTTTTACTATTAGAGATCATTAGTGGTAAGAAGAATCTTACTTCTTACAATGATGATCCACTCTCAAGTTTAATAAAACATGTGAGTGCATCATCGATGTACATTTTAGCATTCCATATTGCTAAAGTTTTCTTTACATTTTTTTAAAGAAATGTTGTAACGTTTTAGACATGGGACTTGTGTGGAGTGAAGACAGAGCTTTAGAGATAGTTGATTTTTCAATAGGCAATTCTTGGCAAGAGCTTGAAGTTTTGAGGTGTATCCAAGTTGGGCTCTTATGTGTTCAAGGTAATGCTGTGGACAGGCCAACCATGTCAACAATTGTTTTCATGTTAAGCAATGAAGTAGCTCTTCCCTCTCCAAAACAACCAGCATTTGTTGTCAAACAAACCAAGAAGGACCCAAACTCAAATCCTATGGGACCCACATCGAGTACATGTTCCAAAAATGAGATAACAATTACAATGATTGGTGCCCGATAGAATATCCATGCCTATCTAAAAGTTACTTATATCGAAGAAATTATGATTATGGTTAGTTTGTACCCCAAAATTATATGTTCTAGTACCAATTTTTTTTTATGTTTTTAAAAATATATTTATGATTGATAATACATTACTCAAAAGATAGCTATGGTCCACAATAGGCAGATTGATTTTATCCAAAAGAATATATGTATGTCATTTCCCATGTCGTTTTTCAATCAAGTCAATATTCTAAAGAAAGTATACATGACACATATGCTTACTCATTTGCTATGTATTTATTTTTTATTTTCTAAGTCTATTTGGTTGTGGTAAAATTGGTTGAGTATCAATTTGAAATAAACATTGAACTAAATTTTGTTCACTGCCTATGTAATTTCACCACCCCCTTGAAACCTAAAGCTTCCGGTTATGGTATAACCCCACCACATTATTGCCCTTTGGTTAAACCCCACCTTCCTATGTCCTTATCTCGTTCCCCTAGATTGTATAAACTCTCAACATGCTAGGAAAAAGGGACACATTTAGACATGAGAGGAAAGGAGAGAGCTAAATCTTGCTCCTCCATCATCTCACTATTCCAACAACCCCTACCTCACCCTCTTTTTCATCTTCAACCAACACCTTCTACCTAACTCAATAGCTGTAAAGAGTTGCCAAAAAGCACTACAAAAAATCAGGGTATTAGTGAAGGATCAAATCCGTCACTAATACTTATAAATTTGTCATTAATATTATTAGTGATAAATTTATGAGTATTAGTGACAGTTTTAAAATAGTTGTTATATCTACCGTTACTACTAACTATTAGTGACAAATTCTAAACTCGTCACTAATAATGGAGTATTTGTAACAGATTATTACCATCACCAAAACTCTAATATCGTCACTATAAATTCTACATCGGTTTAGCTCAAATTCGTCACTAATAGTAGGGTATTAGTGAATGATTCAAATTTATCACTAATAATATAGTATTAGTTACGAATTATAAATTCATCACTAATAATAAAGTATTAATGAAGGATTCGAATTCGTCACTAATAGTACAGTATTAGTGAAGGAATTGAATCATTCACTAATACTTTATTATTAGTGACGAATCTAAAAATCGTCACTAATACTCCACTATTAGTGATGAATTTTAATCATTTACTAATACTTATTATTAGTGATGAATTTGTAATTCGTCACTAATACCCTACTATTAGTGACGAATTTGAATCCTTCACTAATAATTAAAAAAATTAAAAAAACTTTTAATACTATTTTTTTTTAATCATCAATTCCTGTAAAAATCTGTAATTGCATTTTCACATACATAACTTGAAACCATAATTACTACAAAATTCATAAATCATTCAAAATTTCGAATTAAATACAAATTCAATTAAAATAAAGAAATAACATCTGTTCAGATAATAAAAAAATTTCAAAATATTCAAAATTAAAATACAAATACTAGTACAAATTCAAATTAGAATACAAAAATTTTATTTTTTTAAATAATAAAAAAAATTATAAAAAAATAATCAAAAAGTTACATCCGACGACTGTAGTGCATGCATGCATGACATCGTGCTAATGTTGTGACAGTTGTGAACCCTACAAATTAAGAGTCATAAAAAAAAAAAATAGTATACAAATGGAAAGTTGACGCTCAGTATAGTCAGGAAAAATAATTATATGATATAACAAATTCGCAAGATTTCAT
The DNA here is from genome assembly GCF_029873635.1 of Malania oleifera. Lineage (NCBI taxonomy): Eukaryota > Viridiplantae > Streptophyta > Magnoliopsida > Santalales > Ximeniaceae > Malania > Malania oleifera. The sequence goes on along the minus strand of NC_080420.1, from coordinate 13,280,972 downwards.
AATCATACATATTACACAATTTGTATGGTAGTAATATCAATAATGAAAAAAATAATGTCTATATTTAAAACTAAACACTGAGTTCACATATTTCTATTGAGTTGCACACTTGAAAGTTAATTTTGTGTTATACTAATGTTATTTCTATTATATGAATATAAGCATAAAATCTAAGTTGAGAAGATAACTTAGTAAAGTAGAACATGGGACTTATTTCTTTTAGTACTTAAATTTAAATACTCTCAATCACAAGATTATAAATTGAATATTGATAATTATGGAGAAAAACAAATTTGTCCATGTTATGTTTGTCTCGTAAGGGTGAACAATCTTGAGTCACATGAATAGAAGCATTGAGACAAACATGACAATACTTGATAGAAAATGGGTATACTAAAGGTGACCATGTTAAAGATATTTGAATGCATTTTACCACATGTCATTTCAATATTCTCAATTATAAGTATATGAATATCCGTAGTTAGACTGACGCTTCATAGTTATCTTGTATATATAAGCTTCTAAAGGTGGAGTCGACACTATGCAATGTGTTTCTATTCTCATTAAGAAACTTAAACATGTATGAATTGGGTTTAGTAGTTTGAATATGGAGGAAGATGGAGCACAGCATGCATATGATCTTTCACTCCTCGGGATTGTTTGGAACCATCTAAGAAAAATATGGGACTAAAGAAAGTGTTATTTTTATGAGTGCTAAAAGTAAGTGTTAGCTACAAAATTGTTGAAACTCGCTAGTACTATTTGATTTTCTAAAGATAAACGTTGTTTATTAATATGATTCAACATTATTATTTTCTTATAAACAAAAACATAGTACAATACATAATAAAATAGTATATGATCATTAATTTATGTTAATAATAATATTACTGTCGAATTAAATATTTTAATTAATTATTTTATAATTAATATAATCCATCATTATTGTCTTCTAATTAACAATAATGCATTACAATACATAATACAATAATATGATTATAATTTCAATGTTAATTATATTATTATTAATTTAATTAATAGTTTTAATTACCATTATCGAATTACAATAATTCTTCATTATAGTATGTTAATTAACAATAATATATCACAAAGCATATAATAAGTAAACAATTTTAATTAGCTAATATAATTCAGCATTATTATTTTCTCATTAATACTAATATAATACATTATAAAATGATATATAATTATTTATTTTATTAATAATATTACTAAATTTCTATTGTGCATGAAAAATATTTGCTTTTAGGTCACAAAAAGTAATGTTACTTTACTTCTCAAAATCCACTTAAAAATTATTCTTTTTTGGTAAAATTTTTTAATAAGTACTTTCTTTGGGAACATGCTAAATAACATTCCTTGTAAAAGCACTAATTTAAGTCATAAGTACCATAAGCACTATTTTTAAGTAGTAGCAAATAGTATATTTAATGAGAGGAAATATCCTATGATTCTTTGCTTTGCAAAATCAATTTAAAAATAGTCACTTTTTAACAAAATTGTTTAATAGGTATTTTTTTGTGAACATGTCAAACAACACTTTTGCACAAGTACTATGTTAAGCCATAAGTACCATACATACTTTTTTTAGGGCTACCAAAGTAATGAAAGGAAATATCCTAAACTTCTATATCACTTTTTGAGATATGAGTCAAAGAAATCCTTCACCAAGGTGAAACAGTGATCGAAAAATGATTTATAATCCCATTTAAAGAGTCATACTTACTATAGTTTGACATAGAAATAGAAAGAAATTTCTTTTGGTTCAATTTATGGACATCATTTAACAAAGGGACCATATGGTAACTTGAATAGGATAGTTTTCCACGCAATAGGTATCCCCTCGTGAATAAACAATGTTGTGTGTGTGTGCGCGTGCGCGTGTGTATAGGAGAGACATGTGATAATAGGATGGTTTTAAAGAAGTAGATAGAGAATTTTCAAACCTACCTAAGAGACTTCATCACCTAATCCCTACTTTCATTTGTTCCCTCCAACTTGTGTTTTCCAACCATGCAGGCTGCAGGTAGCTAGCGCAATGGGTTGATGTTGTCCTTTTTTGTAAAGTTTTTGTAATTGGATTCCTAGCTACTAGTTAAGAATTAGATGCTCACTGCAGGTTGATGCTCATTGTTGGTCATCTATTCTAATTTTCAAATCCTTAGACAATGAGATGAATAATTTCTCTAAACATTAAAATAGTTCATTATAATTTTATAATATGTGAAAACTTGATAAACCTTTTAAGAAACTTAAATTTTGTATTTGATTTTTTGTAAATTTATGAAAAATTCATTATAATTTTATACTATGTGTTGGCACCATGTTTTGTCCCACTTTAGGCCGGAGACTGGAACAAGCTAAAATTTTCATTTGTTACGTTGGGTTTCCGGACATGTCTAATATTTAAAATACATGTAATGGACATATGAAGGGGAACTTCCCCTGTATAATTTTCCCAAAGATTTAAATAGTTCATTATAATTTTATAATATGTGAAAACTTGACAAAACTTTTAAGAAATTTAAATTTTATATTTGAATTTATGTAAATTTATGAGAAAATCATTATAATTTTATACTCTGTGTTGGCACCATGTTTTGTCCCCCTGCGGTTGGCACAATTTATCAAAATTATAGAAATTTTTTCCTCTCAATAAATTTTGAGTATTGAATTTGGATTTATGTAAATTTATATAAAGATCATTACAATTTTATAGTACATTTGACGACATATTTTTTTCTTGGGGAAGGGGGAGGGGGCAATTTACCAAAACTATGGAATTTTTTTTTTGTTGCCTCTTTTCTGTCTTTTTTTTTTTGCAAACAGTTTCCGACTCGATTCAAAAGTAAACAAATTGAGGACATAAATCAATTTTCTCCAAAGTGGAATTTTCCTGCATTTATTTTTTGAATAATTCCTAATTTGTCCTTTTTTTTGTGGATTTTCAAACCATTTTATCTTAAAATTTAAAAAAAAAAATGAAAAAAAAAGATTGGTAGTCCTTCATGGGGTTTTCCATTCATTTTATCATCAAATTTTAAAAATTGCAAAAAAAAAAAAAAAACCTGAAACATCATGGTCAACTAATACACATCAACCTTATAATATATTTACTAAGAATAAAATTAAATGAAATGGAATTGACATGTGTAATTTAACATATTTATCATATAACCTTTCATTTCAAATAACTTTTATTTTATCCCATTCAAGCATATACTAAACATAAACTTATAATACAAATCCTAACAAGGAAATAAATATACCTTAAATTGGCATTGAGCATGCTTTAAAAAGGTAAAGATAACAAATTCTTTGTGAAGTTAAGTAGTGTTTGGAAGTATGAACTTTTAACCTTGATATGAAATTTATGCTTTCAAACCCACTACCAATCTAATTTGATACCAATTTTTATGTAGAAAGACCACACAAATTTAATTTGTATGACCAGGTCCAAGCACTCACCAACTTCTCATTATATATATGAATAAATCCATCATAAATGCTTTCAATTAATAACGCAACGCTCCACAAAATACGAGCCCCACGTAGCTGTGCCTTTTAAATGCCGGTCAACCAAAATGTATGAATATTTCAATCCTTGTGTGTGTGTGTGTGAGTGTTTGTTTGTTTGTTTTTAAATGTATCCATTTAGGGTATATTAATAAACTTAAAGCTGCAAAACAACAATTACCCATATTTTATAATTCACTTATTTAATCTTTAAATTTTTAATATAAAATTTTCAAATCCTAATATTTATGATTTTCTTCACAACATGTTTAGTAAATAGAACTTGAATGGAATCAAATTAATCTTGTTATTTTATATAAACCAAGGATCACAATAAAGGATAAATTTTTTAACCTCGAGTCATTTACATTATTGCACAACAAATTTAAAAATATACTGTTATAATTTTTTATTAAATATGTGGTCCAGTATTAATGCTAGAATTATATATTGATCATCACATTTTTTTTTCTTATCCATTACATTGAATAATTGTACTATCAAAGTACAATACTTACAAAGTAGTGAATAAATAGGCATGACGTAGTGCTAAAGCAACGAGCAGTCCAGTTGGAGCATCGGAGGTTCAATTTCAGCTGATAAACCTAATTGATACTGGCAGCAAACGGTGTCCTGGCCGAGTCTTGGAAGTGGATTGGCCGAAAGTCTAACTCGGGTGTGTATAGGCCGTGACTGCATCCGAATTTAGAGAGAGATTTCAACCCCGACTTCATATTATATATATAGATAGAGAGCCCCATGAAAAAAAAAAAAATTAAAAAAGTTGTGGTCCTTCATAGGGTTTTCCATTCATTTTCTCATCAAATTTCAAAAGCTTAAAAAACTGAAAATCATGTTCAATTGCCCGTAACCAATACACATCACCCTTATAATTTATTAACGAATACAATTCACATTATATACATATATCGATTTATTCATGGGGCTTTCTCCCTCCCTCCCTCCCTCTCTCTCTCTCTATATAGAGGGAGGGAGGGAGCATATATATATATAGATACATAGAGAGCCCCATGACTAAATCGATCGTAAATGCTTGCAGTTAATACAACAATGCTCCACAGAATAAAGAGATATAATGCTTTCAAGTCAATGCATAGTTTTGCATGAGCTGCTGCTCAGGTGAAAGATATGCAAGGGATTTCTTGCACCACACAGTTTCCCCCATAAGCTAAACTGTTTGACTTAATTCACATTTTCTGGTTTTCATTGACTGTCAGTGCCGACCAATCTCCTCCTCCAATTCTCTCCCCCTCTCGGATGTTTTCTCCCCAACTATGTATAAATTACTAAAAGCATCGCTCACCGCAAATTCGCAACGGATAAACCATGAATCTTCCAAATGGGTTTATGTATCCACTGCTTCTGTGCATCCAACTCCCGTTTTGCTCTTCAATCAGCACCATCACTTCCGCACATCCCGTGGCGGACGGCGGCGTTTTAGTCTCCCAAGGAGAAACGTTTGCTCTGGGTTTCTTCAGCCCCCGTAATTCTCGCCGCCGGTACGTCGGAGTGTGGTACAACAAGATCTCCGAACAAACCGTGGTGTGGGTCGCAAACAGAGACGATCCTCTCAACGACACCTCCGGCGTCCTCTCCATCAACGGCGCCGGAAACCTCATCATCCAGGGCAACGCCAGCAGCACCCCAGTTTGGTCTACGAATATCTCGGCGCCGTTAACTAATAACTCCGATTCTGTGGTAGCCCAACTCTTAGACACGGGAAACTTGGTTCTGATTCGACAATCGACGCAAGAAACTGTATGGCAGGGCTTCGATTATCCCACGCAAACCATGATGCCGCTCATGAAATTGGGGCTGGACAGGAAAACCGGTCTTAACCGGTTCTTGACGTCCTGGAGGTCCCCAGATGACCCGGGATTAGGGTCTTACACTTTCAGAATAGATCCCACAGGAAAACCCCAGTTCTTCATTTGCAAGGATTCTACCCGGTTGTGGCGGCTCGGGCCGTGGAACGGAGTCAGATTTAGCGGCGCACCGGAGATGGGCGCACAAATCTTCCTGAACGTTACTATTGTTGAGGATCGTGATGAAATATATGCGATGGACGGCATCCTAAACCCATCCATCTTATTGAGAATGTATTGGATGAATCTGGGTACATCCGATGGTTTACGTGGCATGAGACCGACCGGAGATGGTTCGAGTTTTATTCTGCGCCAATTGATCCATGTGACAACTATGGACGGTGCGGTGCGTATAGTTATTGTGACCCGAATAGAAATTTCTTTGGCGAGTGCAAGTGCCTTCCCGGGTTTGAGCCCAAGTCACTGCAGGACTGGTACTTGAGGGATGGTTCGAAGGGTTGCAAGAGGAAGCGGGCTAACTCGATGTGGGAACGGAGAGGGATTCGTGAAGTTTGAACGGGTGAAGGTGCCTGACACATCAGTGGCACGTGTGAACATGAATTTGAACGGAGAAGCGTGTGAGGAGGAGTGCTTGAGGAATTGCACGTGCGTAGCGTACACAAGTGCAGATATCATGGAAGGAGGGAGTGGGTGCCTCACGTGGCATGGCGATTTAGTTGACACCAAGTTGTACGCAAGTGACGGTCAAGATTTGTACATTCGAGTCGACTCAAATGAATTGGGTAGGACAGTATTGTTGGACTTACTATTTACTTTACAAAATTTTATGATTTTTATTGCAAAAATAAGATGGCTTTTTAATTATGATTTGTTATTAATTGACATTTTTTTTTATTTATAACAGCAAAGACAAGAAAGAGCTCTAATGGCATTAAGGGTACTAAGAGGACATTGGTGATTGTGACTGGGCCTATTGTTTTGGTAGGGCTTCTCTTGGTTATCTTTTACTTGTGCAAGAGACATCCAAAGATTAGAGGTATTTACTTACAATAGATTTTATTTTGCAAAACACTTTCTTATTGTTTAATACATATAACAAGCGTAGTTAATTTATATTAATTTTTATGATTGAAACATATACAAAGTGTTAGAAAATGTATATAAAAAGGATCTTTAACTTATTTTATGAACCATGATCATGTAAAGATAAGGATAATAATTCAAATATATCTTTCCATATTTCCTTCGAGACAACCCAATTTCGATGCAATTAGATCTTCTTTCATTATATTTTTATTGATCAAATCTCTATTACGTAGCAAACTACTTGATCTTCTCTCCTCTTACACCATTTTATGTTTGGTTTAGTGATGGGGATTCTACCAAACTTGATTATTGAGTGTTGAGAGGGACCAAGAACCCTTTATATAGAAATCCATAAGTGACTAAATCAATCAAAGAATCATAAATACATGCATGTGACCTTTCCCCTCCTCTAAGATGAATTTACATTGATTAAATATGATGAATTCCTTAATGATGCATTACTTAAGGAGATTCATGACTTTACCTGCCACATTTCCATTATTTTAACGTGTCTTGTTTAGGATATTTTTCATTAATCATTATAGATACATGACTTTGGTCATTGTGTCTTACATACCAAAAAATAAGACAATTGACTTTGGTTAATTTACCGTTATATATTCATTAATAAGTTAAAGCATAGCTTAATATTAATTAATTATTTACATATAGGTGCTCACACTATGTGATCATGAAAGATCACCCACACATACATATAAAAATTTTCAACACAAAGAGGATACGAAATATTAATAGCATCAAATAATATAATAATGTTTCTTATCTTGGGTATCTTTTGGAGGTTTTATATTTTTTTCTTTTTGTTTTTAGTATTCTGCACAATTGGTTAAACTAAACTTTGTTGATTAATTTGTAGGTTGAGGAGGGAACTTTCTTTCTTTCTTTCTTCCTTTCTTTTTAATTTTGTGTTGTTCTTTAGGGTAAATCCCTTGTTAAAAAAGTGATTATCTACCCTTCCACTTTGGATCAAAAAGTAGAAACAACAAAAATTTATATTAGAGTAATGGTTGATATTATGTCTTTTTGGATTTGTTTCTCTTAACTAGGCCATTGGGGAAAAAAGAGTCATAGAAAAATGTTATTGCTCAACTTGGCCACAACACACAAGGACTATCTGGAAGAAGATGGACATGATGGGGGAGAAAGGAATGTCGACTTGCCATTTTTTAATTTAAAGGATATAAAATTTGCAACAAACAACTTCTCAGACAAATTTGGGGAATGTGGTTTTGGCGAAGTTTACAAGGTAAATGCGTTTTTTTTTTTCATTTGGATTGCAATATTGTTATATTCATCTCCCTTCTATTTTGTTGAGAAAGTGGATTTTAGTTATCAAGATTACTATGTAAAGAGTATGTTATTGCTATTAAGTAAAAGCATGATATATGAATCGAAAAAAATAGCTACAAAGATTAAACTTTTTGCCAATATTTATGCATTTATGGAAGTTTAACTTGCCTTTGTAGGGTCACCTATCCAATGGACAAGAAATAGCTGTGAAAAGGCTCTCAAAATGCTCAGGCCAAGGGGTTGAAGAATTCAAAAATGAAGTCTTGTTGATTTCTAGACTTCAACAAAGAAATTTGGTTAAAGTTTTAGGTTGTTGCATTGATGGAGAAGATACAATGCTAATTTATGAATATATGCCTAATAAAAGCTTGGACTCTTTCATTTTCGGTATGACTCCTTTAACATTTGTTGTTCCTCTCTTATAAAGAAACTCCAATTGATATGTAAGTGTTCAATTTCATGACAGATCATAATAGGAAGGCACTATTGGAATGGAAAAAGCGCTACGAAATTATCATTGGAATTGCTCGAGGCATTCTTTACCTTCATCAGGACTCAAGGTTAAGAATTATTCATAGGGATTTGAAAGCTAGTAATATACTTCTTGATGGAGAGATGAACCCCAAAATTTAAGATTTTGGGTCGGCGAGAATATTTGGACAAACCAAACTCAAGCAAATACAAATAGGGTAGTCGGGACATTGTAAGTTTGATCAACCTATTCAGGTTACGCTTTGAATATAACAAAGTATATTAAATTAAACGAGTAATCTTTGAAAAGCATTTTAATTTGAATTCTATCATAATGGGCAATGGTTATATGTCGCCCGAATATGCACTAGATGGTCTCTTCTCAATGAAATCAGACGTCTTTAGCTTTGGAGTTTTACTATTAGAGATCATTAGTGGCAATAAGAATCTTACTTCTTACAATGATGATCCACTCTCAAATTTAATAAAACATGTGAGTGCATCATAGATGTACATTTTAGCATTTCATATTGCTAAAGTTTTCTTTACATTTTTTCAAAGAAATGTTGTAACTTTTCAGACGTGGGACTTGTGGAGTGAAGACAGAGCTTTAGAGATAGTTGATTTTTCAATGGGCAATTCTTGGCAAGTGCTTGAAGTTTTGAGGTGTATCCAAGTTGGGCTCTTATGTGTTCAAGGTAATGTTGTGGACAGGCCAACCATGTCAACAATTGTTTTCATGTTAAGCAATGAAGTAGCTCTTCCTTCTCCAAAACAACCAGCATTTGTTGTCAAACAAACTAATAAGGACTCAAACTCAAATCCTATGGGACCCACATCGAGTACATGTTCCAAAAATGAGATGACAATTACAATGATTGGTCCCCGATAGAATATCCTTGTCTATCTAAAAGTTACTTATATCAAAGAAATTATGATTATGGTTAGTTTGTACCCCCAAAATTATATGTACTACCAATCTCTTTTATGTTTTAAAATATATATTTATGATTAATAATATATTACTCAAAAGATAGCTATGGTCCACAATAGGCAGATTGATTTTATCCAAAAGAAAATATGTATGCCATTTCCCGTGTCGTTTTTCAATCAACTCAATATTCTAAAGAAAGTATACGTGACACATGCTTACTCATTTGCTATGTATTTATTTTTATTTTCTAAGTTTATTTGGTTGTGGTAAAATTGGTTGAGTATCAATTTGAAATAAACATTGAACTAAATTTTTTTCACTACCTATGTAATTTCACCACCCCCTTGAAACCTAAAGCTTCCGGTTATGGTATAACCCCACCACATTATTGCCCTTTGGTTAAACCCCACCTTCCTATGTCCTCATCCCATTCCCCTAGACTATATAAACTCTCAACATGCTAGGAAAAAGGGACACATTTAGACACCAGAGGAAAGGAGAGAGCTAAATCCTGCTCCTCCATCATCTCACTATTCCAACAACCCCTACCTCTCCCTTTTCTTCATCTTCAACCAACACCTTCTACCTAACTCAATAGCTGTAAAGAGTTACCAAAGATTACTACAAAAAATCAGGGTATTAGTAAAGAATTCTAATTAGTGAAGAATTCTAACTTCGTCACTTATAATGGAGTATTGTGATGGATTATAACCGTTATTAAAACTCTAATACCGTCACTATAAATTCTACATCGGCTTAGCTCAAATTCATCACTAATACTGTACTATTAGTGATGGATTATAAATTCGTCACTAATAGTAGGGTATTAGTGAAAGATTCAAATTCGTCACTAATAATAAAGTATTAGTGAATGATTCAAATTCGTCACTAATACACTACTATTAGTGACGAATTTGAATTATTTACTAATAATTAAAAAAATTAAAAAAACCTTTAATACTAATTTTTTTTAATCATCAATTCTGGTAAAAATCTGTAATTACATTTTCACATACATAACCTGAAATCATAATTACTACAAAATTCGTAAATCATTTAAAATTTTGAATTAAATACAAATTCAATTAAAATAAAGAAATAACATATGCTCAGATAATAAAAAAATTTTCAAAATATTCAAAATGCAAATACAAATATTAGTACAAATTCAAATTAAAATACAAAAAATTAATTTTTTCAAATAACAATAAAAATTACAAAGAAATAATCAGAAAGTTGCATCTGATAACTGTAGTGCATGCATGCATAATATCATGCTGATGTTATGACAGTCGTGACCCTTACAAATTAAGAGTCATAAAAAAAAAATTAGTATACAAATAGAGAGCTGGCGCTCAGTATAATCAGGAAAAATAATTATATGATATAACAAATTCGCAAAGATTTCATAATCATGCATATTACACAATTTGTACGGTATTAATATCAATAATGAAAAAAATAATATCAGTATATAAAGTTAAACACTGAGTTCACATATTTTCATTGAGTTGCACACTTGAAAGTTAATTTTGTGTTACACTAATATTATCTCTATTATATGAATATAAGCACAAAATCTAAGTTGAGAAGATAACTTGGTAAAGTAGAACATGAGACTTATTTCTTTTGGTACTTAATTTAAATACTCTCAATCACAAGATTATAAATTGTATATTGATAATTATGGAGAAAAAAAGAAATTGTCCATGTTGTGTTTGTCTCATAAGGGTTAACAATCTTGAGTCACATGAATAGAAGCATTGAGGCAAACATGACAATGCTTGATAGAAATTGGGTATACTAAAGGTGACCATGTTAAAGATATTTGAATGCATTTTACCACATATCATTTAAATATTCTCAATGATAAGTATATGAATATTCGTAGATAGACTGACACTTCATAGTTGTCTTGTATATATATGCTTCTAAAGGTCGAGTCGACACTATGCAATGTGTTTCTATTCTCCTTAAGAAACTTAAACATGTATGAGTTGGGTTTAGTAGTTTGAGTATGGAGGAAGATGGAGCACAACATGCATATGATCTTTCACTCCTAGGGATTGCTTGGAACGATCTAAGAAAAATATGGGACTAAAGAAAGTGTTATATTTTATGAGTGCTAAAAGTAAGTGTTAGCTACAAAATTGTTGAAACTCGCTAGTACTACTTGATTTTCTAAAGATAAACGTTGTTTATTAATATGATTCAATATTATTATTTTCTTATAAACAAAAACATATTACAATACATAATAAAATAGCATATGATCATTAATTTATGTTAATAATAATATTACTGTCGAATTAAATATTTTAATTAATTATTTTCTAATTAATATAATCCACCATTATATCTTCTAATTAACAATAATGCATTACAATACATAATACAATAATATGATTATAATTTCAATGCTAATTATAGTATTATTAATTTAATTAATAGTTTTAATTACCATTATCGAATTACGATAATTCATCATTATAGTATGTTATTTAACAATAATATATCACAAAGCATATAATAAATAAACAATTTTAGTTAGCTAATATAATTCAGCATTATTATTTTCTCATTAATACTAATATAATTCATTACAAAATGATATATAATTATTTATTTTAATAATAATATTACTAAATTTCTATTGCGCATGAAGAGTATTTGCTTTTAGGTCACAAAAAGTAATGTTACTTTACTTCTCAAAATCCACTTAAAAATTATTCTTTTTGGGTAAAATTTTTTAATAAGTACTTTCTTTGGGAACATGCTAAATAACATTCCTTGTACAAGCACTAATTTAAGTCATAAGTACCATAAGCACTATTTTTAACTAGTAGCAAATAGTATCTTTAATGAGAGGAAATATCCTATGATTCTTTGCTTTGCAAAATCAATTTAAAAATAGTCACTTTTTAACAAAATTATTTAATTGGTATTTTTTTGTGAACATGTCAAACAACACTTTTGCACCAGTACTATGTTAAGTCATGAGTACCATATATACTTTTTTTAAGGCTACCAAAGTAATGAAAGGAAATATCCCAAACTTATATATCACTTTTTGAGATACGAGTCAAAGAAATCCTTCGCCAAGGTGAAACAGTGATCGAAAAATGATTTATAATCCCATTTAAAGAGTCATACTTATTATAGTTAGACATAAAAATAGAAAGAAATTTCTTTTGGTTCAATTTATTGACATCATTTAACAAAGGGACCATATGGTAACTTGAATAGGATAGTTTTCCATGCAATAGGTATCCCCTCATGAATAAACAATGTTGTGTGTGTGTGCGCGTGCACATGTGTATAGGAGAGACATGTGACAATAGGATGGTTTTAAAGAAGTAGATAGGGAATTTTCAAACCTACCTAAGAGACTTCATCACCTAATCCCTACTTTCATTTGTTCCCTCCAACTTGTGTTTTCTAGCCATGCAAGCTGCAGCTAGCTAGTGCAATGAGTTGATGTTGTCCTTTTCTTTAAAGTTTTTGTAATTGGATTCCTAGCTACTTGTTAAGAATTGGATGCTTACTGCAAGTTGATGCTCACTGTTGGTCATCTTTTCTAATTTTCAAATCCTTAGCCAAGTGTTTTTAAGATTTTCAATGATTTAGGCTCGGCAATGACTGGTTTAGGCTTACCGGACCAAAAATATAAAAATGAATGCTTCTTTAAATGAACTAAGCCTACATTGTCTCCTTTCTTATGATACCTAACTTTCACTCATCCTTTCAAAAATATTTTAACATTTATTTTATCATAATTATCTTTGTACATGATTTTTTTTTTTTTTTTTGGGAAAATTTTACCGAAATTTTGACAACATGCCGTCTGTAAATTGGACATTTTTTCATAAAACCTGTACCTGATAGGTTCAAATAAGTCATTTATAATTCAGTTCAAGACACATGAGAACCTATATCCACTACCAGCATGCAATACACATCAAATACATCTGCCATGCAGGAGGCATTTTAGATTAGCATGCAATCAGGTAGTAATCAAAAAATCACAATTTATAATCTATCCATTAAAGAATATAAATAGTAGAGAACAGTAGATAGTATTGAGTTCGGTGTAGTATTCTTATTCATCTAGGCATATGTACATGAATGTTATGAGATGATGAGAGCATTTAATTTAAATAATTATGAAGATGATGCTCCCTTTAAGTTATGTATATATTCAACTTATGGTGAATATATTTTTTGAAGAAATTTTCTTATTTTTTGAAGAAATAATATGTGATGTTTTTGCCATAAGTTCCACAACACAAAAGCAGAAGTAAGCAGCAGAAAACCAAATTAAGGGAAAAAAAAAAAAGAAGCAAAAGCAGCAGCAGTACTGCAGCTCTGATATGCCAGAAATTCTAGATAACAGAAGTAGAAATGCCAAGAAAAAGAAATATGCCCAGGAAAAGAACAACTCAGTATCAAAATAAAACAGCTGAGAATCAAATTACGTTTTACATACCTTCTAATGAGAAGAGCCACCTGCATCATCTGATCGAGATTGGTGCATCATTTGCTCGAACTGCGCTTGCCTATTCATCATGGCTTGCAGCTGGGCTTGAAAGGTGGACACCGTGTCTTTCAATTGTTGGTTCTCCACTACAACGGTGGACATCGTCTATTTCAATTCCTAGTTCTCCACTACAATGGTGGACACCGTGTCTTTCAATTCCTGGTTTTCCATTTCCACCATCTGCATGATGTAGATGAAATGCATGAATCCTAAAATCATTCTAAGTTATGTTGAGCCTCAAATTAAATCATACGAAAATATAAGTACATGAGTTCTAAGTACCCATTCTCAAGATATTCTTGAACTTTGCCGCTTGCATCTTGATTCTCGTACTCTTTGAGTTCCATGGTGCTTTTCAAAATGTATCAACTTTACTTTATGGCTTCCATGACTCGTTATCTTTGCGTGCATGCTTACTATAAGTCTTGTTCACAAACTCAATGCACATATCAAATACCAAGTGATTCGTCATTATCAAAACAGGATTGGACTCGTAGAGTCAATAGTACTGTATCTATCTGTAATCTTTCCATGGGGATCTGATACTATATATGTACATAATGTACTCTTTATACTGTTTTCATTATATTTCCAAAATAACCATAACACTATATTGTTGTACTGTAAATACTGTAATATATGTAGCATCTTGATGCTATAACTGTGTAATCTGTCTGCACTTCCTTTCTGTATAATTTAAGTGTTATGGCATTTAGGAAAACATAACTTTCTATATACATTGCATATACTATTCTGAATAAATATCTGTATACTGATATATATATATATATATATATATAATTGTCTATGTAATCATCTGAAATAAACTGTATATGTATACAAATTCTGTCTGTATAAAATCTGCAATTATCTAACTATATCTGTATAACTTAAAATATTGAAAAACTACATAAAACTCCATATCAAAATCATATACTCAGGCCACACATGCTTTAAAAATTCATATCCTGTATAATATCTGGTATACATGCATACATATATAAAATTCTTGATAACCTAAGTAAATCTCCTAGCATTGCATATTTCCCTTGCATTATCTCTTAAAAGCCCCTACTGTACTCTAGACCGATACCCGCAGGGTTCCTAACTCAACATCCTGAAAATAATATCCCCCAGAACAAAACATCAGTATTTTCTTACCTACAACATTTCTTATGATTGAGGGAAAGGTAAATAGCGAATAAAATGCCTTACCCTGAGATTGGAACGAAATCCAGACCAACTCCACCAACAATCAGGTCTAGCAAAGTTGCAGAGAACTTCGCCAGGAGCGTCGTGGTGGCTTCAGATTGTCGATCCGGTATAAAATAGTCTGGAATCGAAGAGAGAAGGGGTGGAAGACATTTTAGAGAGAGAGGAGTTTCCTGCGCTGATTTTTCATAAAAAAAATTGGGTTTTCACTATTTATAGAGCCAAATTTGTCAACGAGACACGTCACCTTGTCAACAAGTCCTTTAATAATTTCGTGGACGAACTTCCCCTCCCCCCCTCGTCGATGAATTTCAGACTGTCCAAAAACCCTTCTCGGTATCTTCTCGTCGACGAGGTCCCCTTGTGCACTCGTCGACGAATTCCCTATGTTTGTCGACAAGACCCTATGTAAGAATTCCATATTATTATCTCTAAAGTGCAATGTCATCGACGAACGCTTTGCGACGAATTCCCTACTGCCACCTTCTAATTTTGTTTCCATTTCCCTTCCTCTTTATAATTTAAAAACTATTATTTTTCGGGTCATTACAGGTAATTACTATATATAAAACTATCTGACCATTACATAACTTAAAACTAATTATGTTTTATATGATAATCTAGCGTGATCCCGAGACTGGCGCGAGCCGCTGCCGTATCTTTATCAAAGAGCACACCAACAGCGATCGGGGGAGTGGTGCGAGGGTGCGCAGGGCAAACATGTAAGTGAAAGAAAATATTTAGTTTATTACATGATTCAAAACATTGAAGTTGTATTCTTACTTATTCATTTTTATCATTTTCATGACTAAAATTAGGCACGGATGGTCGAGCTGAGGGATGCACCTGTTTCAGAGGGGAGTCAGCAAATGACAGATTTCTAGATAACTTCCCAAGTGCTTGGAGAATGAGTGGGGGGTTGGGTGAAAGGTCTTGGAAGTGGATACATCACCCCAACAACATCATCATCCATGGGTGTTGCGGCTCGTGCATACATGGAACGAGTGAGTCGAGACGTCGAGTAGAAATGTTTTTAAAATCATGAAAAACTTGTTTTATAAAAGACCCAAGCAAAGAAGCAAAGCAAAATTTTAAACTAGAAATGAATAATTGAGAAAAAGGGGACTTCGGTAGCCTGAACTCAACCTCAGGCGCCTGAAGAAATTTCTTCGGTAGCTTGAACAATTAAATGGGAAAACAGAACCTGGCAGAGGTACCTCAGTCGCCTGACCCTGGAACCCCAGGCGCCTGAAGTTGCCACTTTAGGAACCTGACCCATACTTCGATTGCCTGAACCTGCGGGAAACTTAAAATTCAGATTTTTATCAAAAAAACTTGCAAGCTATTTTATTGATCCAATGGCTGAGATCAATCCTAAGGGTGATATACTATATATTCTGAATATCTAGACCCTAGAACACAAGAAAAACACACAACAAGAGAAGAATACATCGTATTGCAAGATCGTAGAGAAACTTGAGCTGATTGTTTGCACTCCATTCTACTTCCATTGTCTTTGGGCAAATCTATTCTGAAAATCAAAGGGCATTCATTCATTCAACTATACTTCAATCTAGTATTAAGGTTTGATATTTCAAGTTATTATTCTTACGAACTTCTCATCTCATCTCATTGCGTGTTCTTGACTATCATTAGAAAAGTTTTGATCTTGAGTGTGCATATTTGTATAAAAATTGTTTTTGAAGAGATCATTACTTGAGAAAGTTTATTTAACTTGGTTGATTGATTTTTGATTCAAGAGTATTGTCGCGACGTCCTGGGAGCGCATGTGCCCCAGGCGGCGAAATAAAAATTAATTTTAATATTTTCAGGAAAAATCATGGAATGTCGGAGTCGCCACTAACCTTTAGTGTGGTTAGAACACGTGATTACTACCCCGTTAGGGGTAGAATGGGTCTATGTTACCAGAGTTAGGCTCGGGAGTTCGGTTACGCGAGGGGAAGGTACGAGCACCCCCTACGCGCCCGTTCTTACGAACGGTACCTAATTAATTTGAAATTATCCCTAAGTTAATCTAATAAGTCTTTAAATTACTCATTTTTATGAATTTATAAATACATATAAAAAATAAATAAATATAATATATACATATATATTCCCTCAGAGCTTAAGGTACGTGATGCCCAAAGGCTCATACCCCCGGCAATAAAATTATAGGGATTTACCCACACAAAAATACTTACTAAAATAATACCAAAATATTAGAAATAATGGATATCTCAATATAAAATATAAGCATAGGATATAGTTGAAAATTGCAAAAATATGTGATAATAATAGCCCTAATATATTACAATGATAATACATTATCTGTAATAATAATACTACTATAATAATAACACATATATATCTCATAATATTAATAACCCATAAATACCAATACAATATTATAATACCACTTTAATATTTATATATATATATATATATATATATATCATAACACGTAAATATTAATATTATACCATAATAAAACTACTAGACTAATAATACACATATATCATAATTTTAATAACTATACAATACGATAATAATATATCCTAACAAATACAGGCAAAAACCCTAATTATAGATAATCAAAACTTTGACATAACACTAACAAAACCCTGATATTAATAATAAAGGAAACATGACAATAAATCAAACCCTAAAAGTTAAATATAAATAAACATGTAAACAAATAAGACGAAATTATGACATTTAGACAAACCTAAAAATAAATATACAATGATATGGAAATAATCAAACCCTAAAAAATTCAACGTGCAATAAAATGGAAATAAATCAAAAATCCTAAAAAAAATATGTACTAATAATTTGGAAACATAACAAATCCTAAAGTTAAAATGTGATAATAATATGGAAACACTCGTAACCCTAAACTTAATAAACAATCTATATAGAGGCAATCAAATCCTAAAAATATCAATAACATGCTAATTATAATAATGATGATAATAATAATAATATTTTAACAATAATAAACATTATGCTTGTATTTATACATAAACAATGCACTTAATACTACCAATAATGTATGAATAATATAACATTTATACTAACACAATTCATCTAATAGTAATACTTAATAAATTAACAATGATATAACCAATAATAGTAACATGCTAATTATATAATAATCTTCCCAATAATGCTATATAAATAAATACAATACTAATACTAATATAATTAATATAATAATAATGCTAATGATAACGAGCCAACTACATAACAATATGACTAGTACTAACAACACACTTATAATATGATGATAATATTAAAGATAATGTACAAACCATATAATAATATTATTGATGGTAATATACAAATAATAATAACAACATTATTCATAATGATATTCACATGATAATAACATTATTACTAATAACATACAAACAACAATATTATTAACAATAATATACAACTAATAATACTAGTATGGTATATGTATATATATATATATATATATATATATATATATATATATATATATATATATATATATATAAGCACAAATAGGCATGTGTTTACAGGGACTCACCGGGGACTTACCATGGGGGGTACCGCCGGAGTTAATGGTGGGTCTGGCCGGAGGTCGATAGCTTGGCCGTGGGCTTTGGCTAGAGCAGAGGAGGGCCTTCGGCTCTGTTGTCGTTGGTTCTCGGGTGGTCTGTGGTTGCTGCTCGGATAGCTGTTGTGCACGGCTGTGGAGCTGCTGCAGGTGTAGACTGGAGGGTGGCCGGAGTGGTGGTTCTGCTGGTGGTCGAGGGAGAGCAGAGCAGATGGCTCGGCTGTGGCTTCCCGTCTGAAGAAAAGATGGTGGTCGTGGTTGGTTGTTGAAAAGTTTGCTCAGGTCCGAATGTTGGTGTGAGATGGAGACTTGGGTATCATGGGGGAGGTTGAGGAGTGGCCATGAGTTGCAGGCGAGGAGGAGGCAAAGGTGAGGATGGATGGCCATGGGAGACTGGAGCGGGTCTCGGGAAGAAGAAGGAGAAGAAGATGAAGCAGGGTTTTTTTTTTCTTTTTTTGCTTGGCTTCTCCGCCCCTGTTCGTGCGCTGCCCCGACTCCTTACTCTTGGGTGTGTGGGTAAGGCCCTTTTATAAAAATTTTAGAAACCCTAGCTCCTCTCCTTTTCCTTTTTTGGTTTTTTATTTTTTATTATATATTTTTTTCTTTTATACTTTTATGGTAATAATATATATAAGCATAATACTAATATGGTAATAATAATAATAATAATAATAATAATAATAATAATAATAATAAAGTAATATTAATAATGATGAATATAGAAATAATGATAATAGTAAATGATAATAATAACAAGAGTAATAAAAATTAATAATAATAATAATAGCCAAATAATAATAATGTTAATAAAAATAAAAATAATAATAATAATAATAATAATAATATTAATAATAGTGGTAAAAATATAGTGGTAAAAATAACAAATAATAATAATAAATTACTTATAACAATATAGGAAAATAAATAATAATAATAATAATAAAATAATAGTAATAATAATAAATTACTTATATCAATATAGGAAAATAATTAATAATAATAATAATAGTGCAAATAAAAATAATATAAATAATATAAATAACAACAATAGAAATCATAATAATAATAATAATAATAATAATAATAATAATAATAATAATGATAATAAAATAATAAAAAAAAAATAAGGTAATAATAATAATAATAATACAATGAGAAAAGACCCTTTGTTCTATTTGGTTAGGGCAAAAATAAGGTGTCTACAAGTATAAAAATATACCTATATTTTTCATAGAGCTCATTATTGAAAAACCTATTTTTGATTACTAGATTGATCTTGCAAGTACCCATACACATACTTAGTTATTCTAAACAAGATTGTTACTTGATTTAGATTGTGTGATTGATTGAAAGGTTTGATTTAAGTGTGTGTTCTCTAAAAGATTTATATTTTATATATATTAAAACTTGATTAAATATCATTGGTACTTATAACTATACAATGAATTGAGGGATATTTTCTGAATATTAATATACTCAATTTGTGATTGAGTACATGAAATAAAACTTTGTGATTTTGATTGAGTTTGCATTCAAGACAAAGTTTTTGTTAACTAGTTCACTTCAAATATATTTGTGCATTTTTGCAAAGTAAACCAAGAACCCTAGTTGACTCCAAAACATTTTAAATATATATTTACTTGGGAATTGTGGTTAATTAGGGATTTGTGTGTTGAAGCATATCATACATAAAACGATTGTATCGTTTTCATACATTCATAAGCTTCAAGTTATATCATATGTTAATATATTAGGAATTTGAATTGTACTCACCAGCTTTTGTTAGAAGCATTGTTTTGAGTGTTATTTTTCAGATTCTATTGTATACACGATTCGGTGTGTGAACTAGTGTGTGAGGAGAGAGTTGTATCTCTTGTAAGCTGTAGAGTAGGAAGAAGTTGTGCCTCTTGTAAGCAGTGGATTGTAAGGGAAGCTCTGTCCCACTTTAAGGAGCAGGGTTTTAGTGAATCCTTGGGTGGTTGCTCAAGGCAAGGACGTAGGCCAAGTCGGCTGAACATCGTAAAACTGTGTTTGTCTTCTCCCTTCCCTTTACTCTTTATTTTCAGCATTGCATTTAAATTGTGTATATTGCATGCATAGGTAGAATAGTCTTGCACAAAAGTAATTGAATAACAAGAAGTTATTGGTAACTATATAAGAAGGATTTCAGCGCTAAATTAGTGCCAAAGAATTTTTAAATACCCAATTCACCCCCCCTCTTGGGATTACACCTGATTCAACAAGTACATATTTAGAATACAGAGCATGGTACCGTTGCTAATACAGATAGAGTGTAACCACATATCTCAGATAGTGTGTGGGTACCGTCAACCGTGCTCAGAGAGTATATAGCTCCCCAGTCCGCTGGGTTGAGGGGGCCGGTTTGACAAGGTAGTAGCTAGTCCCGCACTTAGGAGAGTATGTAGTTTGACCGGACTGAGGTAGTCTAGAGTATAGTGACTTACATGTGTTTTGCATATTTTCCAGATCATGCATTTTTTTATATTTTAATGTTATAATTTTTATGACTCGGTCGCCATACACTAATAATAGCATATTTCCACTTACTGAGCCTCGACTCACCCCATTACTTTAACATTTTTCAGGTGAGCCAGTTAGGCGAACAGATCAGGCTCGTGGATAGAGATCACTTGGTCACCCTAGTTATAGGATAAGTTTGGTGTAGGGTTTTGTATTTTTGGGATAGTTGACACTGGAGAGAGAGAGAGAGAGAGAGAGAGAGAGAGAGAGAGAGAGAGAGAGAGAGAGAGAGAGAGAGAGAGAGAGAGAGAGGTATTATGGAGCCATGGTTGAAAATGCTGAATTCGGGTATTGTATATATATATATATATATATATATATGTATGCATATGTGGTTATGTGATTTATGTTTCCCACTGCATGGACGTGCCCATTATTTTCAAATATTGGAGTAATTTTTTATTATTATAAAAAATAATAATGGTGAGAATTTTGAGGACGTTACATTACCCTGTTAGCTTTACCGTGATTCCAAGAGGGGGGGCGAATTGGTATTTTTGAATTTTATCCCCTAGGTATTCCTCCCAACAACAGTATGTTCACAATCCTATGGTCAATCTAGTGCAAGTATTGTAAATATATCAGAAATTAAGTAAGCAGTTTAATCAATCACACAAGCACCAAAAAGCAGTAAGGAGAGGGTGACACGCAAATATGTTATTGAGGTTCGGCCAACTGCCTACGTCCCCGCCTTGGCTAACTAGCACAAAAATTATCACACTAACTTGCTCACTTAAACGGGTGGAGCAACACCTATACAAACCAGGTCAATTAGCACAGGGCTAACCTCAACCTTTACACCAATCCTTACAAGACTGAATTACCACCCCCTCAGGCCATGCCTGGAATCACTCAGATATACAATCAAATGGTACAATATAAAAGTGTTTTCATGTAAAGAAGATTTGTATCCAAATGTTTTCAATCACATACACCACAGATGATTTAAAATGTAAGCTCAGTGTGGTCTAGATAGTTCAACTCTCAAAGGTATTTTCCATCAGTGTAATGCGTATGTGAGAGTGTCAACAAGCAATCTTTGTATTTCGATGTGTTCTCAATCAAGATGCTCAAACAAAGATATCATGCAAGTTTCAAATATTTCAACTAGTGTATATGCTTGGTTTGCAAAAGCTAAGAAATCTTTGTATTCAGAAAATAATATAAACTTGAATAAATGTTGCCACAAAAATTTGTATATCAAACACAAATATCTTCCCACAACAATGTCAATATGAATAGCACAAGATATTTGAGTAAGTTTGAAAATATTTTTGCAAGCCAAAAACAAATACAAACTTCCTAAGATATTACAATGAGAATACAACACTCGTAAGTTCAACACAAGTCTTCTTAGGGTAGGCTTATTAGAAAAGCCTCCTAAGAATACTTAGGTTATGCTCTCGTTAACAATCGATTCAAAAACTCACGAAATGAGAGAGCAAACCTCTAAATAAAAACACTCAATACACTTACAAATGATACAAAGAAGTGAAGAAGGTAAGTTTGAGTGGGTTTGGAAGGAGTATGAGCAATGGGAAATATTTTGCTTGAGAGAGAAATTTGGTTTTTTGTTTTTGCTAATCAACTCATAATTTTCCCAAATGAAGGGGTATATATAAACATCCCATGATTTTTGACCGTTAGGGACCTATTAGGAATTATTAGAAAAGTTTAATGACATTTTAAACATTTTAACTCTATTTAAAAATGTTAACTGTGGTAAAAAAAGAGGTGCAAGCCGAGAGGTCTGATTGACCAGAAAGGTTTTGGTCGACCAGATCTCATATGGTTCGGTCGACCAGGGAATTTTTTAACTGAATGGTCGGTCAACCAAAAGTGCCTTTCCAAAGGCGATTTTCCATTTTACTGAGGTTCAGTCAACTGGGCCATTTTGAACTAGCTGGTTTGGTCGACCAGACCGCTGGGATTTTTCCTGAGAACTCTTGATCAACTAGGTAATTGGAGAAAAAAAATGGCTCGTCGACCAGATGGCCAAATTGTTGACCAGAGAGGGTTTCAATCGACTAGAAGTTTTGAACTACACTGGTTCAGTTGACCAAGGCCTTGGTCAACTGTTGACCCATGCCTGTTTCGGTCGACCAGGGCAAAATGAACTGCCTTGGCCGGTTGATCGAAAGTGCACCAAGTGTGCATTTCGGTCTTGTTTCAATACACCCAAACCCTAATCAAGTGCCTAGCAAACATAGGTGCAAATGTGTGTGTCCTAGGGTCATTTAAGTCCAAAATCAAGACACTGAAAAAGTCTGGTGTCGGTTAACCGACCCTTAGGTCATTCTAAGGTCACTTTTAGTTCGTATTTGATTTGAGCTTACATAACAAACCATGCATGTGTTGTGTATGCTTATTACAAACCAAATATCCTAATTACTATTACAGACCAAATAGATATGAAATGCATTACAAAAAGAGATTGGGTCTTCAACTTCACTTTCTCTTTGTGCTCGTCTCGATCTTGGCAATCTTAAAGTTCCTGCACAAAAACTTCAAACACCCATTAGATATAATGAGTATTTGTCATAATCAAAATCGGGCGTGACCTATAAGGTCAACATACTCATCAATGATTTACGAATAACCTTAATCCACCGCAATGTTTTGTAGGGAGTTTGTTGTAGTTCGCAACATTTGTTTTACATATAGCCTACAAGGAAGATGTAATGACGGTTTATTAGCGACATCAATGTGACAAATTAGTGATTATAATACAAACACTTCACCTGATAGTGTGGGTTGCAAAAATGGCAACACACCACCTCCTAATCCTCTTGGGATATCTTATCGCATAGCCGCACTTCTGCTTGATCTCCCATCGCCTAAAAATGCTCGCATATTTTCGAGCGATAGCTCTTAAATTTACTGCTCAATTAGACATCCATCGCCATCTTCACATGGCCAGCCCCGAGGATGTCCATATCAAACTCCTCCTGCATAGGTAATACAATTAGTTGTTAGAGAATTGTTAATTGGCTAGTATATTAAAAGTAAAAAAAAAAAAATTCTAAAAAAAAAGGTTTGGGAATACTTACCAAAATGCGCATGTAAAGCTCCTAAGTCACCTGTGGCTCGCTGAAGGTCGTGACTGGAGCATACTGTCGGCATATAATGTCGAGCTCCAAGGTCCACGAGGTGCACCAATCGTTAATCGATGTATCTTGGAGGAATATCGATCTGAATCCACTTCTTAGTCCTCTCTAAGTGCTTCTTCAGCGACATGTTCTTTGCTGCACCACGGCCTGACCTCGCCGTGGATGTAGATGCTGAAAGTAGAGTTAAATTATGAACAACATTATAATCATACACGTGAATAACTAACATCAATAGTTGAAATGTAAATAAATTAATCGTACTCTTACCAACACTACTCATCATGGTCGGCAACTCACCTTGTGTATCAGTCGCATCTGTGGTATCCATGTTTGGATGAGGTCCATATGACTCAGACAATGATGGTGCCGCAGCACCACCGACGTGCTTCGCTGGTCTGAAGGCCACCTAATCAACCTCGTGCGATGACATAGTCGATAGCATGGAAGGAAGTCGGCCACAACAGCTTCCTGGTGCCATGTCTACAAGATATTAGACAAGTAAATATAAAAAGTATGAATATTATATGGATGCATAATAAATATATTTTTAGTTATTTACACATGTCAGATACATGGTGACAACCTTCACTTGCTTACCCCTTACACATCCTCAATATTGGTATCATCCTCACTTTCTAAATTGTCTTCCTCTCCACTACAGTACTCAACCCCTGTTTCATCTACCCGATCAGTTTCCCTATCGTCGATGAAGTGAACATCTACAAAGGGTTGAATTGTAATGTTTGCAGTCTCTACGGCTTCTGCCGTGGCACCAACCCTATGCAATGGTATAAGATCGAGGCCTTCTTCGACAACATTGAAAGCAGATTGCGATCCTTCACTGACAGATGGCTCAACTTCTTGGAATGTAGCCTCACTAGCACTCATCTCCTTATCTGCAACTTCTGTAATAGTGTACAAACATCGGGGAGGAATCTTTTGGGCCACATGCCATTCACCCTTCAACTTTGTGTCTTTAAGATAAAATACTTGTTCTACCTGCGTCGCTAGCACAAAAGAGTCATTTTGATACAATGTCTTACAAATATTTAATTGTCGTTGGTTCCTTATTGTAATACATGACTTTC
Organism: Malania oleifera; assembly: GCF_029873635.1. Classification (NCBI taxonomy): domain Eukaryota; kingdom Viridiplantae; phylum Streptophyta; class Magnoliopsida; order Santalales; family Ximeniaceae; genus Malania; species Malania oleifera. The sequence continues at coordinate 13,255,709 of NC_080420.1, read as the reverse complement.
ATCCTTTAAATAAACAGGAGTTTAGAAGAATAAATCGTCAATAGTGAAAACATACATTGCTTCTAACTCAAGCAGTATTTGTTACTTACACGACTCCCAAACCAATTAATAAATTCCTTCTTATGTTTTTCATCAACATTCCATTCATTTTGGGCTAGAAGTTCAGCTTTATGTTCGCTATACGCAATAGTAGTTCATGTTAATGTCAACTGAATATATAAATATGCATATGTAAATACAATGCAAAGTAAGGAGTTTGGAACCACGTACTCGATATATGGAACAATTTCATCACAATTATTGAGGACGTAAAAATGAGCCTTTTGTAGGTCGTCCATATCAATGAAATCGTAAACTCGTGCACTGAGAGGCCAAACTCCTTGGTTCTTCATCTTCGACATTAATAGCATGAACGTCTGCATTTCTCTCCTCACGAGTGAACCTTGTGTCAATATCATGTAAATACATTGAGCAAAATGCAAGACATTCACTGTCAATGTATGCCTCAATGATTGAACCTTCCGGCCATGCCTTATTGCGCACATACCCTTTCAAAGTGGACAAGAACATGCGCATTTTACATAGCATTATAGACTTGTAGACACAAAAAAGAAAAAGAAAAAAAACAAGGAAATCACGTGACCATTATACAAGAAATTTATAATTTACCTCTCAATAGATTACATCCAACGATATTAAATCGATTCTCCAATTTTGGCCTCCCTTGGTAAATGGGTGGCTAGGTGGACTATCAAATCAAAGAATGCTGGCGGAAATATTTTCTCTAGCTTCCATAGTATGATCATGATTGCATCCTCTAACAGTTCAAGTACGTTTACACTCAATTTTTTGGAGCACAATTGTTGAAAAAAGATCCTCAGCTCAATCAGCACTGAGCGAACAGCTTCACTTAAATGTCCATGAAGGAAAACGGGTAGAACTCGTTGTAGAAGGGCGTGACAGTTATGACTTTTCATTCCTGGCCTCTTTTCCCTTCCTTCGTATTTATGCATCGAGTTATGTTTGATACATATCTATTAGGGAACTTCATTGATTTCAACCATTCAAAAAATTTATTCTTATCATCCTTCGAAAATGTGTAACAAGCTAATGACATGAAAATTTTGTCCCCATCACAACACAGGTGCAACTCAGGTTGTATTCCCATATCTTCCATATCCCGGCGAGCATTTGCGGTGTCCTTTGTCTTCCCATTTATATCCAACAATGTACCAATGAAATTCTCACAAATTTTTTTTTTCAATGTGCATGACATCCAAGTTGTGGTGTAGTGGAAGATCTTTCCAGTATGGTAACTCGAAGAAGATGGTTCTCTTTGTCCAATTCAACTCCCACTCAGCACTTTTCTTTTTCTACTGGTCAGTGGTTTCCCAAATTTCACATCTCCGATCAACCTTAGCTAGTTTAATATCTCATCCCCACTTAGTCACTTTGGTTGTGACCTTCATTCAGGTTTTCCGTTAAAGCTTCAGACATCACGAGTTCTCCAAGGATGTCCAGTTCATAGAAAACGACGATGACACATAAAGCATAACTTGCGAGCATGCTTCAAGGATAAGGACCTAGCATCCTTATTACATACTAGGCATGCTAAGTAATCTTTTGTGCTCCAACCTGATAGGTTGCCGTAAGCCAGGAAATCATTAATTGTCCACAACACTGCAGCATGCATCCGAAATGTTGTCTTGGTTTCCACATTGAATGTCTCCACTCCTTTTTCCTATAGTTCTTTCAACTCGTCAATTAATAGACATAGGTAAACATCAATATCATTACCAAGTGCCCTCAGTCCAGGAATGAGCTGAGACATATAAATGAAAGGTTCTTTCATACATCGCCATTGATTACGCGTCAAAACTGCGTAATTGGGCATCTTAACGCGGGCTTTACGGTTTATATTTTTAATTAAATGTCTAAAATTGTCCAATATTTTAATAAAGTACCAAAATCATCATTCTTGAACTTTATTGCATTATTTATGAAGTTCTGGTAATTTTTTGTTGCAGAAAAAATCTCAGAAACCAAAACCGACACCTATTTGTATTTCATGCATAACTTTTCCGTCTGAGCTCTGATTGAGACGATTAAAATTCCTAGAGAAAGAGGAAAGGATTATCTACAACTTTTGTGTTTTGAGTTTTGTGAGAAACTAGCTCCAGAAGAGTCAAATTTGCGATAAACAAAGAATGGAAAAAATAAAAAAATATATAATAATTGGGGTCCTCTAAATGGGTCAAATCTCCTATCCGGGTCTTGGGTCCTAGGGCACCGCCCCCTACCCTTTAAATTCTATTTTTTTTTCCTGCGCACCAATTCTTCTTCACCCTTTTCTTCTTCTTCTTCTTCTTCTTCTTCTTCTTCTTCCGCTTCTCTTTTATTTTCTTCTGGCCCTTCTCTCTTCCTAGCCTTTCTTTCTTTCTGCTCTTCTCTTTTCTCAGCTCTCTGTATCTTCTCTATCCTCTGTTCCTCCCCTCTCTTCTCCCTTCTCATTATCTATTCTCTCACCTCCTTTTTCTTCCTCTCCATGCTCTTCTCTTTCAGCCTCTATTCTGCTAGCCCTCTACTTCCTCCTTCAATCCTGCAACTCAGCCACACAGCCAAGCCAACACCAACCCAAGCAGCCACGGCCGAGAACTCTAGTCTCTGCAATAACCCGAGCACAGCAGCTCCTCTGCACCAGCTGTGCATCTGCACAACCTCATCAAGTCCACCATCCCAGGCCAGCCTTCCAGATTCTGCTCCAGCAAGGTCCACCCGAGAGCCACCATAGCAGCAGCAACTCCTCGAGCACCAGTGCTGCACAGCTCCAACATAGCCTCCCTTGGGTTCCTCTGCAACTCTCGTGCTCCAGCAGACCCTCGGCCACTGCACATTGCAGAGAAGTCTCTGCATGTCCAGCTCTATTGACGACCACAGTACCACACAACCAAGCCTCCAGCAGGCCAACCCGAGGCTTCTCCAGCCTTCCTCTACACACGAACCCCAGCACAACTCGGGAGCATCATCTCTCTCTTTCCTTTGTTTCTTTTCTTTATTTTTTTTCTTTGCTTTCATCTTTTATTAAGTAAAGTATTTTTATTATTGAAAAGAATAGCCTTTGGATGTTGATTGAGTTGTTTTAATATTCGTATGTTTCAACTAGTTATTTGATTTGCGGGGCAATTTTAGTAGTGAATCCTTTCATGTTATTTAATTATTTCTAATAGTATCTGGTCTAGCTTTGGAATAAAAAAAATTTTAAAAAAATAGTTTTTATTAAACTAGTTGCCTTCTTTTCTTAAAAACTTAATTTTTAATTGCGGTTTGATTTAGTCTACGTTCCTTCTTGTTATAGTTCATTTTTTTTGTATTGTCTCAATATTGTTTAAGCGTTTAAAGTACTAAATTTTGGTTTAAGTTCTTGAATTGTTAAAGCTCCGACTTTTAGTGTGTGCTTGAATTTGATTGAGTTTCCATTGCATGTTTTAATTCCTTATTTGTAGTTGCCATCTTTAATAATGCATGTTTAGGTATTTCCTTAAGTAGACTAGAATTTCCATATTTGTTTTTTTTTTTTAATTTAGTGAATGTTAGTTTTAGGGTTTTTAAATTACGTGCCATTTAATTCGTTAGAAGTAAAATTGAACAACTTTGAAAATTCCGAATCTGAACTAAGTTTAGTACATTTTTATTTTCGATTGGACGAACGTAAATTTTGAAATTAAAACGCATTCCTTGAGGAGACGATCTAGCCCTTGGGCTCAATATTACACGATAGAACTCCTATACTTGGGATAGCTTCCGAGCTGCTCATTTTTCGAGTGAGTCAGCCATGGCGGCATATTATATGACATTATCATAACTGGCCACATGCTATACGAGTTGTTTATGTTACTGAAAAGATTGAAACCATCTGAAGCAAGGCCAAGTCTGATGTTGTGAGGATCACTTGCAAACCACGAATGCATTTTATCAAAATCGGCCGAAGCTTCAGAGTCCACTGGATGGCTAAGGGTGTTTCCATCTTGAAGACGTTTCTCTTGATGCCATCTCATATCTGTAGCAGTTTTTTGCACATATACAATCGTTGTAATTGCGAGATTAATGGACAATACTGCAAAACATTTTTGGGGATCTTTTTACCCTTCTTCTGATTAGTTATATACCTCGGTTCACCACATTTCTGGTACTCGTTTGCATTTTCATGTTCACCATAAAAGAGTGCACAACCATACCTACACACATGTATTAAAGTGTAACCGAGACCCAATTCACACATGTATGTCTTCGCCTCATAAAAAGACTTCAGAAGTGTTTAACCATCAAGTAGTGCTACCTTAATGAGGCTTAAATGCATGCTAAATGCGCTTTAAGATAACCTATGCATTGTTTTTGCATGAAGCAACTTTATCAGAAACTCTAATTTTGAGAACTTTTTACAGTTTGGATATAGGGGCACCTGTGCATCCCTCATAAGATTAGCAAATGGTTTACCGAGTCGATTCAATGTACTAAGATCGCAAGGTACGGTACCTACTGAAGTAGATTCATCACCAGTACGCAACACTATAAAAAATCAGGGTATTAGTGATGGTTAAAATCCGTCACTAATAGTCATAAATTTGTCATCAATAGTATTAGTGATGAATTTATGAGTAATAGTGACGGTTTTCAAATAGTTGCTATATGTGCCGTTACTACTAACTTTTAGTGACGAATATAATTTTCGTCACTAATAATGGAGTATTAGTGACGGATTATGTGACGACCTGCTAAATTTCTATTTTTTTGATTTATTTATTTTTAATATGACATCAATATCACAATCCCAGTTTAGCAAATCATAATCCACCTGGACCCGTGGTACCAGGGATAAATCAGAACACAACATGGAAGCCTATGCAGCAGGAAACATATATTCACAATATTGTAAATACAAAATATCCATCATATTACAACAAATACTAGAGTCACTACAGCCAATGTATTTCCATATATACATCTCCAAAATAAGACCTAGGGACATTTCTCACAAAATCTAACTGTCCCTACAAAACATACCCCTCAAAAAGGGCAAATAAACAACACTAGATCAGCGGGGCTTTTCCTGCTTTCCTATCTGGGCCCCTAAAAAGTTTATAAAATTTTGGAGTGAGACACCTTTCAGTAAGGAAAATAAACTAATACCAGTGTATGACAACATGAGTATTTCGTGTTCTATATATACCATACATAATATATTCAGTAACTGTTTTGTCAAATCTGGAAAACATACATATATCAAATCATGGTAGAACATACTGCATTTTCATTAAGAAATCTCATCTCATATAATAATAATAACATAAAAACATTCTTGGTAGGTTAGCTGGTTGTTGTCATGTATTACCCCTACATGACTGGGTTGTGTAGCCCGAAAGTGGGACCTGACAATGGTTGGCCGACCACTACCAAGTCAAACATACAGTCTATAAATCTGATGGGTCTTCCAGACCTGGTCCGTACACCAGGGGCGCTCACACACTTCTATTAAACAACATCGACCATCCAATCTCACATCACTCCGTACAGCGGCGTTAACACAAATATCATGATCACGAAAACCATGGACACATAGCAATGGTACCGTGCAAGTGCTAGCCTAGACCAAGCCAATCAGGTTCTGATATCATATAACATATACTGAAACCGTGATAAATGGATATCTCATATCATTAGTTATCAGATCAAACATATCATTTTGCATATATACATATATCATGAAAATCACCGGCCCGTACGCCGGTAATACACATTTTATCATAGCTCGGCTTGTACGCCGGCAAATTATAGCACAGCTCGTACGCTGGCAAATCATAACATACCACAACCCGTACGCCGGCAAACATATCATAGCACAGCCTGTACGCTGGTAAATCACATCATAGCACGGCCCGTACACCAACAAATCACATCATAGCATGGCCCGTGCGCCAGCAAATCACATTATAGCACTGCACGTACACTGGCAAACATATATACAAATCCCTATCATAATCCCATTCCAAAAAATAGTACTTCACAACATTTTATACTCATGCCACACTGAATAGATTTTCCGCATATTCAACGTATCATTATTTCAACAGTGTTTTCCCAAATACAAATCGTATATATATAAACATATTTATTTTTCAGAAATCAAATGCTATATATATACATACATTTTCTCAAAAAGACTAGCTTAGTTTATCCCCTTTCCTGGCTACTGAGAAAGCCCCCAAAATATTCTAGTCTAACTCCCGTAGGATTTCCTGACCAATACCTTGAAAATGAAAACACCCAGTATTAAACCTTAGTTTTTCCACATGTATATCATTTCTTATAACTATCATTAGAACAAATTTGGCTTAAAAAGCCTTACCTCAACTCAGGGATGATTTCCAACTTACTTTCACTAACGATCCGCTCCAGCAGATTTGGAGAGAACCTCCCCAGGAGCATCGTGGTGACTTCAAACTATTGATCCAGCGTAAATTTGGCCCAGACTCGAAAGAGAGAGAGAGAGAGAGAGAGAGAGAGAGAGAGAGAGAGAGAGAGAGAGAGAGAGAGAGAGAGAGAGAAAACCGAAGAGGAGAGAGAGAGAGAGAAGACTTAGCTTAATGAAGAAGATAAAATATGGATTTTTGATATTTATAGAACAGGGGATTCGTCGACGAGACCCTATATTCGTTGACGAAATTCAGAGTGGCCAAAAACCCCCCTCGGTATTTTCTCGTCGATGAAACCCTGTATTCATTGATGAATTTTCTTATACACTCGTCGAAAAAACCCTATATTCATCGACGAGTCCTGGAAATTTCTTAAATTTATTACATTCTCCAAAATACAATGTCGTCGATGAAGTCTATAGCCTTCTTCTGTTTCTATTCCTATTTTCTCTCCCACTTAATTATTCAAATTCCATTTTTATTCGGGTTGTCACAGATTAAATCCGTCATTAAAACCCTAACACCGTCACTATATGGTATATAATGGCTCAACTCAAATTCGTTACTAATAGTAGGGGTATTAGTGACGAATTATAAATTCGTCACTACTAGTAGGAGTATTAGTGACGAATTTATAATTCGTCGCTACTAGTAGGGTATTAGTGATCACTTAGATATTCATCACTACTAGTGTGGTATTATTGACGAATTAAAAATTCGTGACTACTAGTATGGTATTAGTGACGAATTAGAAATTCGTCACTACTAGTGTGGTATTATTGGCGAATCAAAAATTTGTCACTAATAGTAGGGTATTAGTGACGAATTTGAATCCTTCACTAATAATTAGAAAAATTAAACCACCTTTTATACTAATTTTATTTAATCATGAATTCTTATATAAAAATCTATAATTACATTTTCGAATATATAAACTGAAACCATAATTACTACAAAATTCGTAAATCATTCAAAATTTTGAATTTAAATACAAATTCAATTAAAATGAAGAAATAACATATGTTCAGATAACAAAAATTATTTAAAAATATTCAAAATTCAAATACAAATTCAAATTAAAATACAAAAACTTCATTTGTTCAAATAACAATAAAAATTATAAAGAAATAGTCAAAAGTTGCATTTGACGACTGTAGTGCATGCATGCATGGCATCATGCTAATGTTATGATAGCCGCAAATCCTACAAATTAAGAGTCATTAAAAAAAAAATTAGTATACCAAATCGAGGAGAGCTGATGCTAAGCATAATCAGGAAAAATAATTATATGATATAACAAATTGGCAAAGATTTCATAATCATGTGTATTACATAATTTGTACGGTAGTAATATCAATAATGAAAAATGTAACGTTGCATTCGAGAGCATAGATTTCGAACATTTGAATGGATTTGGACAAATTTTAATATAATTTAAAATTACATTTTTATTTAAATTCAATGTAAATTCAAGTCCAAAGTGTCTCGAAACACCAGGAGCATAAAATTATATGGAAATTTATTAAAGACTATTTAAATTTAAACTTAAGATGTAAAATGCATGCTTTGGAATGCAGCATGAGATTAGTTTATGGGGGATTTGCACAATGACTCAATGAGGTATTAGCATTGCGTGGGGAAGGAGATGCAGCGAATAAATCCAGCAGGGGACACGTGTCCAATTAGCATGCTTTACTGTTTCATAGACAAGCATTATTCCACTTTTTTTTTTTTGTTCTTTTCTACAGTGACATTGCAACTCATATGTCAAGAAGAATCCCTAATTATGTCTTTTTAAAATGATTATGAAAGTGATGCTCCCTGTGAGTTATGTATATATTCAACTTATGTGTTTTAAAAATTTTCAAATCCTAAGCCAAGTGTAATATATAATATTTTCAATGATTTTGGCACGACAATGAATGCTTTAAGCTTACCAGACGAAAAACATGTAAATGAATGTCCATACTAAATGAACTAGTTTACATTACCTCATTTATTATGATTCCTAAGTTTCACTAATCCTTTCAAAAATAGTTTAACATTAAACTAAGCCTATCTTTTGTTTAGGACTTTGGAAAATTTTAACACAATTTCGGCAGCATGTCGTCTGTAAATTGGATGTTTTCCCATAAAACCTGCACCTGATACGTTGAAATAGATCATTTATAAGAAGTTGAAGGCACACGAGAACCTATATCCACTACCAGTATGTAATACACATCAACTGTATCCGCCATGCAGGAGGCATTCTAGATTAGCATGAAATCATGTAACATATTCACAACAGTAATCCATGTAACCATATCTTAAATTCATAATATGAACAGTAGAGAACAATGGATAATATTGAGTTCAGTGTGGTATTGTTATTCATCTAGGCATTTGGACATGAACTTTATGAGATGATGAAAGCATTTAATTTAAATGATTATGAAAGTGATGCTCCCTGTGAGTTATGTATATATTCAACTTATGCGTTTTTAAAATTTTCAAATCCTCGGCCAAGTGTAATATATAATATTTTCAATGATTTCAGCACGACAATGAATGCTTTAAGCTTACCAGACGAAAAACATGTAAATGAATGTCCGTTCTAAATGAACTAAGTCTACATTGCCTCATTTATTATGATTCCTAAGTTTCACTAATCCTTTCAAAAATAGTTTAACATTAAACTAAGCCTATCTTTTTTTTAGGACTTTAGAAAATTTTAACACAATTTCGGCAGCATGCTGTCTGTAAATTAGACGTTTTCCCATAAAACCTGCACCTAATAGGTTGAAATAGATCATTTATAAGAAGTTGAAGGCACACGAGAACCTATATCCACTACCAGCATGCAATACACATCAACTGCATCTGCCATGCAGGAGGTATTCTAGACTAGCATGAAATCATGTAGCATATTAATGACAGTAATCCATATAACCATATCTTAAATTCATAATTTAAATAAAAATTGTTATCTTGAGTCATCCAATAATATGTTCATTGAAAAGCTTTTAAATGACTTAAACATATCCTGAAAAATCGATGTGAGACCCAAATAGACATGAATATGCTTTGCCACTATCGTACTATATACAAAATAACATGCCTCTGAATCATCGGGGTATTGAAGTAGCTAATGTACTGAGACACAGATGTTCTATTATCATACTCGTAAAACTGAAAATTAACATAGTCTATGAGGTTCCCATAACTCTTCTACAGAGCCAAGTAATGTTTATGAACTCTGTTATCATCAAATGGAGCTATAGAAGCAAAAGAGATTACCCCATTCTCCTTAAGGGAAATCTATAAATGAAGTTCCCATAACTCTATTTATTTTTTTGTAAATGAATGTCCGTTCTAAATGAACTAAGTCTACATTGCCTCATTTATTATGATTCCTATGAGGTTCCCATAACTCTGTTTATTTTTTTGTAAATGAATGTCCGTTCTAAATGAACTAAGTCTACATTGCCTCATTTATTATGATTCCTAAGTTTCACTCATCCTTTCAAAAATAGTTTAACATTAAACTAAACCTATCTTTTGTTTAGGACTATGGAAAATTTTAACGCAATTTTGGCAGCATACCGTCTGTAAATTTGACGTTTTCTCATAAAACTTGCTCCTGGTAGGTTGAAATAGATCATTTACAAGAAGGTAAAGGCACACGAGAACCTACATCCACTACCAGCATGCAATACAAATCGACTGCATCCGTCATGCAGGAGGTATTCTAGACTAGCATGATTTAACATGAAACTCAATTTGTGATCATAATACCTTATAATTAATCAGAGGAGCCACCGGCATCATCTGGTCCAAATTGGCGCATCCTTTCCTCTAATCGCGCTTACCTATCCATCATGGCTTACATCTGGGCTCGAAAGCTGGAGACCTCCGATCTCAATTCCGCGTTCTCCATTTCCATCATATGTATCCATCGAGCCATCTCCTACTTATTATACTCAGCCTCTTGACGCTGTCATTCCATCTCTACACGAGCCGCCGCACCCATAGATGATGATGTTGTTGGGGGCGATGTAACCACTTCCAAGACCTTTCACCCAGCCCCTGGCTCATTGCCCAAGCACTTGGGAAGTGATCTCAAAATCTGTCATGTGCTGACTCCCCTCTAAAATAGGTGCATCCCTCAGCTCAACCATCCATGCCTAATTTCAATCATGAAAATGATAAAAAGGAATAAGTAAGACTACAACTTTGATGTTTTGAATAAATTAATAAACTAAATCTTTTGTTTCACTTACATGTCTGTCGTATGCACCCTCGCACCACTCCCCCGATCATCGTTGGTGTGTTCTCTGATATAGATCCGGCAGCGGCTCCTCTGCTCCAGTCTTGGGATCACGCTACATTATCATATATGACATCATTAGTATTATGTCATGTAATGGTCAGATAATTTTATATATAGTAATTACCTAGCGATAATTTACGAATAGCCTCGATCCACTACAATGCGTCGTAGGGAGTTTGCTGCGATTCGCAGCATTTGTTTCACATATGGCCTACAAGGAAGATGTAATGATGACTTATTAGCGACATCATTGTGAAAAATTAGTGATTATAATACAAACACATCACCTAATAGCGCGGGTCACGGAAATGTCAACACATCACGTCCTAATCCTCTTGACATATCTTATCGTATGGTCACGCTTCTGCTTCATCTCCCATCGCTAAAAAATGGAAGCGCATTTTTGAGGGATAACTCTTAAATTTATTACATAATTGGACGTCGACCGCCCTCCTCACATGGTCATCCTCGAGGATGTCCATATCAAACTTCTCTTGCATATATAGGTAATACAATTACAATGTTAGACAGTTGTTAATTGGCTAGTATATTAAAAGTAAAAAAACATTTAAATTAAAAATAGCTTTATAGGGTTTGGGAACTTACCAAAGTGCGCATGTAAAGAACCATGCGCTGCTCTAGAGTCACCTGCGGCAAGCTGAATAAAGTGATTGGAGCATACTTTTGACATATAATATCAAGCTCCCTCGTCCACATGGTGCACCAATTGTTCAGCGGGGTGATGTATCCTGGAGGAATGACGATCCGAATCCGCTGTTTAGTCCTATCCAGGTGCTTCTTCAGCAACATGTTCTTCACTGCACCACAGCCTCACCTGACCATGGACGTAGATGCTGAAAGTAGAGTTAATTTAAGAACAACATTATAATTATACATGTGAACAACTATCATCAACAGTTGACATGTAAATAAATAAATCGTATCCATACCAACACTACTCATGACGGTCGGTAACTCACCCTACGTGTCAGTCGCATAAGTGGTATCCATGTCTGGCCGAGGTTCCGATGGTTCAAACAATGGTGTCGCCACATCAGGACCGACGGGGTCTGCCGATCTGGAGGATGTCGAATCATCCTTATGTGATGTACTCGTGTGCTTGAAAGGATTTCTCCAACGTCAGCCTCCTAGTGCCATATATGCAAATTAATAGACAAGTAAATATAAGAAGTACGAATATTAGATGGATGCAACATACATCTATTTTAAAGTTATTTACACATGTCAAGTACATAGGATCGGTGCCCTCTTCGACAACATCTGCGACAGATTGCGCTGCTACATGAACAGATGGCTCATCTTCTTGGAATGCAGTCTCACTGGCACCCATCTCACTATCTGCAACTTCTATAATAGCGTACAAACTTCGGGGAGGAATCTTTTGGGCCACATGCCATTCACCCTTCAATTTGGTGTCTCTAAGGTAAAACACTTGTTCTGCCTGCGTCGCAAGCACAAAAGCGTCATTTTGATACCAGGTCTTGCTAAAATTGACACTGATGAAGTAGGAATCAGTGTTTATCTTAGTCTTTTTATTGCCAATGTCCCACCAGGTACACTTTAACAGGTGGACAGCTCTATTTGCTCCATAGCTAAGCTCTATAATGTCATCCAACACACCAAAGTAGTCAATTTCTTCATCTCCTTCTATGCCTAACACCGCAACCCCACAATGTTGGGTTCTTCTTTGCAGTTCAAGGGACTTTGTATGAAATCGTAACCCGTTAACAATGCAACCGTTGTAGCAGTTAACTCGTTGATCGGGGCCACATGCCAATGCATACAAATCTTTACTTGCCATTGGTTCCTTATTGTAATACATGACTTTCATCTATTAAATAAACAAGAGTTTAGAAGAATAAATTGTCAATAGTGAAAACGTACATTGCTTCTCACTCAAGCAATTTTTGTTACTTACACGACTCCCAAACCAGTTGATAAATTCCTTCTTATGTCTTTTGTCAACATTCCGTTCATTTTGGGCCAGAAGTTCAGTTTTATGTTCGCTATATGCAACAATAGTACATGTTAATTTCAAGTAAGTATATAATTATGCATATGTACATACAAGGAAAAGTAAGGAGTTTGGAATCACGTATTCGATATATGGAATAGTTTCATCATAATTGTTGAGGACGTAAAAATGCCTTTTCTAGGTCATCCATATCAATGAAATCGTAAACTCGTGCACCAAGAGGCCGAACATTTTTTCAAAATAAAGAGCTCCTGGGTTCTTCATCTTCGGCATTAATAGCATGAACGTCTGCATTTCATTCATCACGAGTGAACATTGCAGTATGCATCCAAAATGTTGTCCCGATTTCCACATCGAATGTCTCCACTCCTTTTTCCCCATAATTCTTTCAACTCGTCAATTAACAAACGCAGGCAAACATCAATATCATTACCAGGTGCTCTCGGTCCGGGAATCAGTAGAAACATATAAATGAAATGTTCTTTCATACATCGCCATGGTGGCGTATGGTATGGCATCATCATAACTGGCCACATGCTATATGGGTTGGTCATGTTACCAAAAGGTGAACCCATCTGAAGCAAGGCTAAGTCTGATATTGCGAGAATTACTATCAAACCACGAAGCATTTTATTAAATTCGGCCCAAGCTTCGAAGTCTGTTGGATGGCTAAGGATGTTTCCATCTTGAAGACATTTCTTTTGATGTCATCTCATATTTGTAGCAGTATTTTTGCACATATACAATCGTTGCAGTCGTGGGATTAATGGACAATATTGCAAAACATTTTGGGAATCTTTTTACCCTTCTTTTGATTAGTTGTATACCTCGGTTCACCACATTCTGTGCACTCGTTTGCACTTTCATGTTCACCATAAAAGAGTGCACAATCATACCTACACACATGTATTAGAGTGTAACCGAGACCTAATTCATGCATGTATGTTTTCGCCTCATAAAAAGACTTGGGAAGTGTTTCACGATGAGGCAGTGCTGCCTTAATGAGGCTTAAATGCATGTTTAATGTACTCTGAGATAACCCATGCATTGTCCTTGCATGAAGCAACTTTATCAAACTCTAATTATGATAACTTTTTACAGTTTGGATATAAAGGGACCTATGCATCCCTCATGAGATTAGCAAATGGTTTACTGAGTCGATTCAAAGTACTAGGATCACAAGGTGTAGTACCCGCTAAAGTAGTTTCATCACCAGTACGCAACACACTGACATCACCTGTGTCCACTACAATCCCCCTTTGCAAGTCACCTAACATTTCGATTAACACTTCCGAACTTGTATCACCACCTACTATATTTGCCCCCTCATCTTCATCATCATCATTATCGCTCTGAACTACGTAATCTTCACCATGGAACACCCATCTTGTGTACCTTTTCTCCATTCCAAAGTCTAACAAATGTGAATGGACCAAATCAATGTGTTTGAATGTTATGTTTTGGCATTGCTTACAAGGACACCTTATTCTACTGGCTTTGTCTGCACGAGGACACGGGAACTCTATGAAATCATGTACCCCTCTCATGTATTCTAGAAAAAACCTACCCCGAGCGTTCATCCAACTCTTATCCATGTTCATTAATTACCCTATAATATGTTCAAGTAAATGGTGCTCATTATATTCTCATAATGTTTATCATGCATGTATCGTGAATCCTATAATCAACCATTATACTCTAAAGGGTACGAATCCTATCTCATTCAGGAATGTTGCATTTACATTGCGATCAATCGCTCAAATTCCTTCGTCGTAGTCGTTATAAATTTCAACAGAATCTCCCCATTGCTCTCCAAGTACACGAGATGGGGGAAGTGAAAATTTTTCTAGTTTTCCATCACTAACAAATTGTCACGATACCCCACTATGCACCCAGAGAACACAAGTAGAGAAGCACTCAAAATATATAATGACAATTGACAAAACGTGAACGATGACAACAATGTAAATATAACTTCCTGAACTGTCCACATTGGACAATCCAAGAATGATTGAAATACAAACATTACTAATCGTAAGTGAAACAAATAATTAACATGTTCAAGCGATTATTAGTCAACATAGTATGACTAATAATCAATTGAAATATAACAATTGATTCGTCTCGCATGTACGATTAGGAATGAATGTATAGTAACCATTCTTGGACGGGTCTAAGTTTCAATGATACATGAAGTCAAAAATAAAAAAAAACATGCAAGGGGCTACGATTTCAGACTTTGGTTTTGAGGAATATAAGACTTATCTATGCATTGCATGTACGCATTTGTTTTTTTAATAATATGTGTAAGGACAATCAATTTTATCTAATGCAATGGATGACTTAAAATGACATTTTTTTCAAAGTGGTGTAAACTCATTTCATTTTTAAGGATTTTCGATATAAAATAGTTATAATGGAGAATAGTTTTCATTTTTATTAAATCGAAAAAGGGAATATCGCACCAAAATGAAATGCCAAAATACTAAAAACTAGTATAATTGCACAACAAATATAAATATAAATAGAGGAATAGCATAATTTCATAAGTAACAGAAATAAACACAATAAAATAGCATTATTCCATCACCTTGAAGCAAAATACTACAATTTTATTGGAAGGGCAATCTCAAATAACACATTGATCTTATAATCGAAATGTGTGAGTAGCTTAAATACCAAAAAAAAAGAAAAATGAATGTGAATGATCAAGCATATAAAATATTAAGTAGAAATATTAGAGTTATAAATATATTTAAGATTATTTACCATCTATAATCATATTTATAATTTTAAGTAAAATTTAAAACTATTTTTTCTAATTTAAAAAATTTATGCCTTAGCTCCAAATAACATCCTGGTGAACTCATCAAATTGCAAATAAAACGTAAGAATTAAATGATGAATGGTCATAGAATTAATTTTTTCTTTTTGTTGGCTATTAAATGATTTTTGTGTAACTTTTTATTAAAAAAAAGTCTTATTTAATGGAGGCAACTTATCAGGATGAGCATTAGGATATGGGGCAATCTGTTACATTTCAATCTAATATTTAGGAAATAGTATTTTATTAAGAAAATGAAAAAATAGGTGAGTCAAATGCACACACTTCTTAGAAATTATAGGAACCTTAAACCTTCACAATTAAAAAAAAAAAATAGAAGTATTCTTTTTCTTCAAATTAAAAGTTTTGTTAGAAAAATAAAAAAGAAGATAAAAATAAGATGAAAATTTTTTCTGTCTAAAATATGATTATGAATGAAGATTTATTCAAATATAAAATGAAAATCGAAGTTTAAGGGCATGGAACATAAAAAAAAATTTATTCATTAATTACAAAATAAAACTTAGGTTAACGTTTTTCCTTTTTTTTTTTTTTTATTTTCCCTTTGTGTTTTTTGAAGTCTTAAGCGTATCCTAACACCTAGAAACAAATATATAAACATAAATTTCATTATTCATAGACAGATAATTCCTCATTTTATAGTTAATTTTAGCCGAATTTTTAAAATTTTTAAATTATCCTTATAAACTGTTCATTTTCTTAACTATTAAAACAAAATATTTTATAGTTACTTTTAAAATTTTTAAAATATACTTATGAACTGTTCATTTTGGTAACTATTAAAACAATATATCAATGATATAATAGCAATTTTTTTCTCTAAAAAAAAAATTTAAATGTAGCATTCAATGCACGAAGGTAAATTTTATTATTAGTGGATAAAGCTACTTGACGAACACCACATCCTAATCTCATGAAGTTAAAATTTTACCAAATCATAAAGTAATAAATTTTTATGTTATAATATTTATATGAAATAAATGAACAAAAGTTGATAGTTTTGACACTATTTGCTTATGGTAATAGTTTTACTTCTAATTTTTAATTTTTCAAATAGTTGCAAAAATATTGTTACATAAATGCCACCTTGTTTTCTAATTTTCAAACTTTATATAAAAAGTTGGAAAAGATTTTTTGCTATTTTTTTAAATTTTTAACTCTTACTTTACGTATTAAAGCATAGAATTCAAATCTTGGACTTCAAAAATAAGCTAATGCTTTTATAAGCTAATGAGAGCTTCCCTAAGAGTGCGTGTCCCTGGCTGTACATTAGGAATTGAAGTTTCCATTTTATGATTTAAAATTCAGAACCAAGCATTAAATCAAACTATATCTGCTGAAGTTAATTAAACACTTCACTATTTGGTTTAACTGACAAAGCTAACAACACTATCAAACTCACACTCCAACTTTAGGAAAAGCCAGTAAAAG
Organism: Malania oleifera; assembly: GCF_029873635.1. Taxonomy (NCBI): domain Eukaryota; kingdom Viridiplantae; phylum Streptophyta; class Magnoliopsida; order Santalales; family Ximeniaceae; genus Malania; species Malania oleifera. Next base: position 13,238,655 of record NC_080420.1, on the reverse strand, counting down.
CTTATCGGCACTTTATTTAACCATTCCAAAAAATTTATCATACCTTTTAAGCATTTTCTAGAGTTATATGGGCTTCGAGAGTATCATATAGTCGTCACAGTTGAAAACCAAATTGCAAAACATTCTTCAGTTTTTTGAATATAAATTTTACTAAATGCATGAGAGGCTTTCAGATCTTGCAATGTCTATAAAGTTAGTGTAATTTAATCCTTAGAACTTGTTTTCTGCAGCAAATACTTTTTCAACAGTCATAAAGTTCCAAAAACTCATCCATAATTATACACAAATTTTACATGTTTTCTGCAACTGAGCTTAATAGCCTTGAACCAAAATAAATAGATAAGGCTAAGAATCCTGCCTTATATGCTTGATCATTCACAAATCAATTTTGATCATTCACAGCATTCCCAAATCCGATTTAAATATTCACAGTAGATAAAATCAAGAAATATATGCATGAAAGTAAAAAGATAAAGGGAAAGAAGAACCTGGGCTTGCGACCGAGAGCAGGGGGAGACTGGGAGAGAGGATTGTTAGAGCAGGAGAGGTGGCTTGCGGCCGAGAGCAGGGGGAGACTAGGAGAGAGGATCACCGGAGTAGGATGAGGGGAAAAGGAGGAGCTAGAGCAGACTTGCGGCCAATCGAGAGTAGGGGGAGACTAGGAGAGAGGATCACCGGAGTAGGAAGGGAAGAGGAGGAGCTGGCACGATAGCTTGCGGTGGAGAGCAACGAGAGATCGACTGGTAGCTCTATTCGCAGGAGCAGGCGGAGGGGAAGGGGAAGAAGCCAGGAGAAGGAGGGAAAATATCCCGCGGACAGCAAATAAGGGTTTTTGGGTATTAGTGACGGTTTCAAAACCATCACTGCTACTCTCCGTTTATTTTTTTTATAAATAACAAAGCATTAGTGACGGTCCAAATTCGTCACTAATAAGACACCAATGGTGACGAATTTATAAATTCTTCACTAATATTTTGGGTATTAGTGACAGTTTCAAAATTGTCACTACTACTCTCTGTTTATTTTTTTATAAATAACAAAGCATTAGTGACGGTCCAAATTCGTCACTAATATAAAAATTCATCACTAATAAGACACCAATGGTGACGAATTTGTAAATTCGTCACTAATATTCGGAACTTAAATATTTTTATTTTTTATTTTTAAAAAAGAAAGTATTACTGACAAATCTAAAAATTCGTCACTATTAGTCTTTTATTAGTGACGAATATTACAACATCGTCACTAATACTTTGAATTGAAATTTTTTTAATTTGATTTAAAAAAAAGAAATTATTAGTAACGGTTCCCAAATCCATCACTGATAAGGGACAAATAGTGATGAATTCATAAATTCGCCACTAATACTCTGAATCTAATATTTTTTATTTTTTTTAAAACAGGTAGTATTAGTGACTGTTGTCAACCATCACTAATAAGGGCCAATAGTGATGAATCTACAAATTCATCATTAATAGTGTGAACTTAAATTTTTTTAGTAGTGACGGTTGTCAAATCCGTCACTAATGCCCTATTAGTTGTGACGGTTCTCCCAAGCCGTCAATAATACCTTAATTAAATTTATTTTATGTTTTTTAAATAAAAAACTAGTAGTGGCGATTTCAAAATTGTCACTAATATGCTACTATTAGTGACGGATCTCTCAATCCATCACTAATATCCTTTATTTATTTTTTTTTTATTTTTTTTAAATTAAAACACTAGTAGTGACGGTTTCAAAAGCGTCACTAATATGCTCTTATTAGTGACAGATCTCCCAATCCGTCACTAATACCCTTTACTTAATTTTTTTTATATTTTTTAAATAAAAACACTAGTGGTGACGGTTCCAAAACCGTCACTAATACACCATTATTAGTAACGGATATCCTAATCCGTCACTAATACCATTAATTAAAATCTTTTAATATATTTATAACTATTAGTAATCACAATTTGTTAATCGTCGCTAATAAGTGACTTTTAGTAATGAATTTAGTCCGTTACTAATACCATAAAATCATCGCTAATATTTTCCCGGAAAAATTTTCGAGCCAAAATTGTTCGCCGCGCAATTTTTGGTGATGAAAAGTATTAGTAACGATTCTAAAGCGTCACTAATAGTTTTGTATTAGTGACGGCTGCTAAAACTGTTACTAATGCTTACACTATTAGTGACAGTTCTGAAAAACCATGTCTAATACAACATTATTAGTGACGATTCTAAAAAATCGTGTCTAATACAACACTATTAGTAACGGTTTTAAAACCGTCACTAATACTTTCATCACTAAAAGCCTATTTTTTTTTAGTGACACCGACATCACTTGTGTCCATTGTAATCCCCCTTTGCAAGTCACCTATCATTTCAATTACCCCTTCCGAATATGTATCACCACCTACTATATTTTCCCCCTCATCTTCATCGTTATCATCATCGCTCTGAACTGCGTAATCTTTACCATAGAACAACCATGTTGTGTACCTTTTCTCAATTCCAAAGTCTAATAATTGTGAATGGATTAAATCAATGTGTTTGAATGTTATGTTTTGGCATTTCTTGCAAGGACACCTTATTCTACTGGCTTTGTCTGCACGAGGACGCGTGAACTCTATGAAATCATATACCTCTTTCACGTATTATGGTAAAAACCTACCCTAAGCGTTCATCCAACTCTTATCCATGTTCATTAATTACCCTATAACATGTTCAAGTAAATAGTGTTATTATTTTGGCTCTCATAATGTTTATAACGCATGCATCGTGAATCTTATAATCACCATCATACTCTAAAGGGTACGGATCCTATCCCATTTAGGAATGTTGCATTTACATTGCGATTAATCACTCAAATTCCTTCGTCGTAGTCGTTATAAATTTCGGCAGCATCTCCCCTTGTCTCTCCAAGTACACGAGATGGGGGAAGTAAACATGTTGTTAATTTTCCATCACTAACAAATTTTCACAACACCTCACTATGCACCCAGAGAACACAAGTAGAGACGCGCTTGAAATATATAATGATAATTGACAAAGCGTGAACGAGGAGAACAATATAAATACAACCTCCTGAACTATCCACATTGGACAATCCAAGAACGGTTGAAATACAAACATTACTAATCGTAAGTGAAACAAATGATTAACATGTTTAAGTGATTATTAGTCAACATAGTATGCCTAATAATCAATTGAATTATAATAATTGATTTGTCTCACATGTACGATTAGGTATGAATGTATAGTAACCATTCTTGGACGGGTCTATTCTTCAATGAATACATGAAATGACAGTAATTAATTTGACATTTTACTTCATATGACATTTAGTTCTTGACCTTTCACTGTACACTTAAGATTGTTATTTTTAACCAAGTCTTTTTTATTTTCAATTATAAGCCTAAGATCCCCTCTTTTCTTATGAATTTCAATACGTGAGAGGCGTGAGTTAGAAAGACTTTAAGTTTTAACTGATCATGCATACATTTCTTTGTACATAATTTTATTATAGAAAAACTTTAACAAAATTTTGGCAGCACGTCGTCTGTAAATTGGACATATCCCAAAAAATTCCTACACTAAAACTTGATAGATTCAGACAAACAAATCACAATAATACGCATCATGCATATACCAGTCAATTTGAGCATGCAAGAACCTAAATCCATTACCAGTATGCAATTCACAATGTACTGCATCAACCTTGCAGTTGGCATTTAACACAAGCATGTATTTCAGTAGTTCAATTTATAATGGAGATTAAATTAAATGAAAGAGGTGATCAATAGGAAGTCAATGGTTCCCTTTGTGCACAAAGTCAAGGCATCATGATTCATTTCATTGTGCCATAATTCATGTTCTAAACACTCTTTAATATTGGAGAATGCTATCTATTCCTAGCCACTAATGGAGTAAATGATGGGCTAATGATTTTTGTTTTGACATGGTGTAGAACATGGCCAGTTGACACTATCATCTAATGCCTATTTAACTTGTATGACTGACTATTGATAGTAAATATGTGTTATACATATATGTATATAGAGGATCACTCTTTACATTTCTTGTTGAGAAGAAAATTCTTGGCGGAATGATGAGAGGAGATGCCCAAATATAATTTTAAAAGACATCAGAGGAGTTCACCTATTCTAGTTTGGGGTATACATTTTATCTAACATTTGTAATATCTTTGCATTTATTTTTATTTTATTGAAAGAAGTATATTTTTTAGGTCCAAATCTTGACCTATTTAAAAATCAAATTTAAATAGATTTTGGTTTTAAGTTTAAACTTTAACACACCTAAAATAAATTTTATAAATGTAATTTTATCTAACAAATTTTGGTTGAATATATTTTCTTTTAGGAGTGTTTTGTATTGCTTTTAAGATATTGGAATATTTTTACTCAAACTTTTGATTGCTTGTATTAGTTTTTGTTTTCTTCTATTTGAGGTTGGGTGTGTGTGTGTGTGTGTGTGTTTCCCTGTTTTTTTCCTCGTAGCCCGCGTATATTCTATCCTCTATAAATACAATTTTCTCCTTCAATAAAAAAATATTCTCGATACTTTTTTCCTTATTTTACACGTAGATTGATTTTAACTATGATAAAAATTGTTAGCATTAAACCATTAGTGTGTGGGATTATGGGATCAAAAACACGTGTGTGTTTTATTTAACAAATTTTTTAATGCAAAAAATGAAGTAATGAACCATGGTTGCGACATATGCGTTATGCGATGTCTGGGATGAATCTGATGATCGCAACTGTTATGCCATTGTTTTTTTAAAAATCCTAAGTGCAACATACGAACACAAATTGCATAGTTCAGTAAAGTTTCAGGAAATTTTATTTGTTTTATGACTAATCAAAATGGAAATAAATTTTCAAAATATTGGTTGTATTGATTTATTAGTAATTGGTTTCATCGCCATTAAATGTTGCTTGATTAAAATGTGACTTGTTTACCAATAAATGATTTTCTTGTCTTTTATGGCTTATTGATTGGGGACTAGTCTGGTTCTGCATAGGTTAGCCATTGATTTTGTTTCTATTATGTGGACTAGTCTCGTTCTGCATGGGTTAGCCACTGATTTTGTTTCTGTTATGTGGTAGTTGATGAAGAAGTGCATATGACACTTGCTCATCAGCTCTACAAGGTTGGGAACTATAAGCAGGCACTTGAGCAGAGCAATATTGTTTTTTAGAGAAGCCCACTACAAACTAATAATTTTCTTCTTTTCGGTGCTATTTATTATCAAGTTTCTTTTTTTAGTTGAATCTCTTGCAATTCCTGAGTTCTGCTTAAATACATGCATATGAGTATTTTTTTTTATTTTTCCTTTGCCTTTTTTTTTTTTTTTTTTTTCGTGTTGCTTCCTGCTTATCTCCATTTTGTTATTTTGGTGAATCTGAATTCCTCTAATCTTTGAATGTGTGTTTTGGTTATTATACAGTTGCATGATTTTGATATGTGCAATGCAAAAAACAAAGAAAGCCCTTAGAATTGAGCCACATTTTGCAGAATGCTTTGGAAACATGGCAAATGCTTGGAAGGTAACTACAAAGATTTTTGTTAAGTAGTACAAGCATGTTAGGTTCTGATTTTGTCGAATTTTTTCTTCAAATTTACTAATTAATAAACCCATGTATAGCAGGGTTGACTTTATAGCAAATACTAAATAATAGTAATAACGAATCTATAACTTTGCTGTTGAATCCAACTATTTCAGTAATCTCTTTCCTACAATTTGAAAAATATGGGAAAATTCAAATCCTTGATACATAAAGGAATTTCTGAAAATATAAATAATTGTAAGAAAAATAAAAAATCAAGAAAAATTTAACATAATAAAACCATAGCATGGTGTAGATCCTCATATCTCAACTAGGAAACTTAAAAATCGCCCAAATCTAATAAATAAATAAATAAAAACCATACTCGACTCGGGAGAGGGCAGCTGGAGGTGGGGTTGGGAGGTAAAGGACTCGACGGCGATGGTAGCAGTGATGGAGGCTATGGCTCCAAGGGCTCAGCTAGCTGGGGCTCTTGGGCGAGGGTTAGGAGGCAGAGGACTCGACAGCGATGGTAGCAACGGCAGCGGCTGCGGCTTCGAGGGTTCAGCCAGCTGGGGCTCTTGGGCGGGGATGAAGGTGTAGGTGGTGATGTGCTTGAAGAAGGAAGGAGGAAGGAGGAAAGAGGGGAGGAGAGAAAGGAGGGGCATCGAAGAGAGGAGAATCCGGAGGGAAGGATCAGGAGAGGAGTGGATAAAGGAAAGGAGGGAACAGAGGAAGATTGGGGCGAAATTAATAAAAGAACTAGTAGTGACAAATCCATAATCGTCACTACTAGTGGGGCAATAGTGACGAATAAATAAATTCGTTACTAATACTCTGAAATCAAAATTTTATTTATTTTTAAATACGTGAAGTATTAGTAACGGTTCTCAAATCCGTCACTACTAGTGGGGTAATAGTGACGAATAAATAAATTCGTCACTAATACTCTGAAACAAAATTTTTTATTTATTTTTAAATACGGGAAGTATTGGGACAATAATGACGAATAAATAAATTTGTCACTAATATTCTGAAATAAAATTTTTTATTTATTTTTAAATACAGGAAGTATTAGTGACGGTTCTCAAATTCGTCACTAATATTAGGGCAATAGTGACGAATATATAAATTCGTCACTAATACTCTAAAACAAAAATATTAAGATTATTTTTAAATACGAGAAGTATGAGTGACGGTTCTCAAATCCGTCACTAATAATGGGTAAATAGTGATGAATAAATAAATTCATCACTAATACTCAGAAACAAAAAAAAAAAAGTATTTATTTTTAAATACGGGAAGTATAAGTGACGGTTCTCAAATCCGTCACTACTAGTGGGGTAATAGTGACAAATAAATAAATTCGTTACTAACACTATAAAACAAAAAAAATTTCTTTATTTTTAAATACGAAAAGTATTAGTGACGGTTCTCAAATCCGTCACTACTAATGGAACAATAGTGACGAATAAATAAATTCGTGACTAATACTCTGAAACAAAAATTTTTTATTTATTTTTACATACGGGAAGTATTAGTGATGGTTCTCAAATCCATCACTAATTATGGGCAAATAGTGACAAATATATAAATTCGTTACAAATACTCTGAAATAAAAATTTCTATTTATTTTTAAATACGAGAAGTATTAGTGACGGTGCTCAAATCCGTCACTAAGAATGGGCAAATAGTGACGAATATATACATTCATTACTAATACTTTAAAACAAAAATTTTTATTTATTGTTATGATAGTAGTAGTGACAGTTATTTATTCATCACTAATGAATATCTTTTAATGACGGATCTTGTTCATCACTAATACCGTGCAAATCTTCGTAAATATTTTCTCGAGATAATTTAAGCACGTAAAACTATTTCCCGCGATTTTTTTCGATTTTTAGGGACAAAATTATTAGTGACGGATTCAATTTTGTCACTAATAGTTCCTTATTAGTGACGGTTCTCAAATCCGTCACTAATACTCACTTTTAGTAACGAAATTGAATCCATTATTAATAATTTCGTCACTAAAAACCAGTTTTTTTTGTAGTGGAGACCCTCCCACCCTCTAGGTTCTCCTCAACCACCAAAGTATCTCTCTCTCTCTCTCTCTCTCTCTCTCTCTCTCTCTCTCTCTCTCTCTCTCTCTCTCTCTCTCTCTCTCTCTCTCTCTCTCTCCCTCTACACATTCTACTGAATATAATCCTATTCCCTTGACCAGTAAAGAAAGGGTAGTGTAATCGATGTCGCTTCACCCATCAAGCGAGTATTTAGTAAATCCTCTTACTTGTGAGTTTGAGTCGGGGACATAGGCAGTATTGGCCGAACCCCGATATCATTTTCTGTGTGAGCTCTTTATATTTCTGCACATCTATGCTTATATTTAATTTATTATGAATGTGTGTGTTGACTTTTGAGTCTGATCCTCATTTTAATATTGACAATGCACATATTTCTTATGTGTGTTAGGTCCATTAATTTAACACACACATAAGGTAACGGTGGTGGAAGCTTACAAGACTTAAAGACTATACGATCAAGCGCATTCCGTGAAGTCGGAAGATCAAAAGGACGAAGACATTTGTTTTTAATTTGTATATGCATTTATTTTTTTATCTTTGGTCTGTAATATTGCATGCTTATGCATGATGTGTTTGAAAGCTCAGAATGATCGTAGATAGACCCTAGGGACCAGCACATCTCACCAAAAATTCTTTTCTAAATAGACCAAAATCATACAAAATTTTTGAAATAGCTTTAAGGTCAAAATCGAGGCTAGAACAAAGTTTACGAAAACTTCGGTTGACCGACATCGGATTTTTTTGATGACTTCAAAAAGGACCTAAAAATGATCCTAGGACACTCACTTATGCATACTCATACTTGGTCATTTGAAACAGGGTGATCGTTGGCTCAAACAGGATCGAAATGCACAAGTTTTGCACTTTCGATCGACCGACCCTCATAGTTCATTTGTAGCCCAGTCGACCGAACCTAGGTCTAGGTCAACAGATGACCATGTCCCGGTCAACTGAACTCTTATAGTTCAAATGGCCCCGGTCAACCGAACCTCCTAGGATGTCAACTTTTTGACCACCTGGTCGACTGAGCCCAAAATGTATTCCAACACTCTAATCGACCGAGAGTCCTCGAGAAATGCCCCAACAACCTAGTTGACCGAACTTCTCAATTCAAAATACCCTGGTCGACCGAACCTCGCTGTTTTGAAAAATTGTCTTTTCTAGTCGACCAAACCTTTAGTTCATTTTCACCTAAGTCAACCGAACCACGCTAATTTGAAAAAATCGCCCTTCTTGGTCAACCGACCCTGAAATTCAAAATTGGCTCGATCGACCGAACCATATGAACTTCGGTCAACCGAAAGTCTTCTAGTTAACGGCGCTTTCGAGTTGGAATAATTTTTAAGTGTTTAAAACGTCATTAAACTTAATTAAACTTTTCCAAAATACCGAGCGCGTCCCCAACGGTCATATTTTCCATAAACTCTATAAATACCCTCTTATTACTCCAGATTAGCAACTTTGATTAACTCTAAATTTCTCTCTAATCCTTTGTTAATCAAAGTTCCCCCAACTTGTTTTTATTGCAAAAATTTTTTCTTTCGAGCAAAATATTTTATTCAAATCTCTCCAACTCTCTTTCACTTGTTTTATCTCAAAATCACTTTCAACAAGATTATTTTATTTTGGGCTTTATATTTGTATTTACATGCATATACTCTCATTTGCTACTTATGTTTTGAAAATCAATCTTTGATAGTATTACTTGCATTTCTCTTGGATTATTTCCTTGATAAATACATTTTGGGAGAAGTTATCTATTGCACAAATATTCTATTGAGCTTAACTCTTAGATTCTCCAAGTATTTCTAACTTGCATAAATCTTTGATTGGAGAACATAATACTCATTTTTCATATACATTCTATTTGTGCAAAAATCATTGAAAGAGAAAAACCCTAGGTTCTCCGATAGTGTTATTGAAATATCTTTTGGGAGAAACCATTTATTAGGATTTAAATATAGTTAAGCACCCTAACTTCCCTGAGCAATATTTCACATCATTGGAGTGTGTATTTGTATGAGCTTAGTGTGTACATCTCTGCTTGTATTTCAGAAGCATATTTTCATGTACAAAAATGGTTTTCACGTAACGGTTCGGTTTAGCCCGTTTATTGAACTGGGAGTCTCAGCCCCGTAAATGAGACCGGTTCGGTTCAGCCCGGAATTGAACTGGGGAGTCTCAGCCCCGCAAGTGGGACTAGTTTGGCTTAGCCTAGGAATTGATTTGGGGTTTTCCTCACCCCGTAAGGAGAGGATGTAAAAGGCTTTTGCTCCGCTCGGTTAAGTGAGCAGGTATAGTGGAATCCTTGGGGGTAAGCCCAAGGCTGAGATGTAGGCTGGTTTGGCGAACCTCGATAACAAGTCTGGTGTCGCTCTTTCTATCTTATTTAAATTTCTGCACTTTAATTTCAGCATGTGTATGAACATTTATTTAATGTCAAAATTATTCTCATGCACACATTTGATTTAGATAAGATACTGCACACGTGTATGTTTGCTTTTATTATTAAACTCGCTTTACATACACATATACATGTTGAATGGGATATGATACGATGGTGAATCGGCAAATTGTTTAAATTAGCCAAAAAAATTTTAAAACGCAATTCACCCCCCTTCTTGGGATCACACCAATTCCAACAATGTGTATGGTTTTATATTATACATGTTTGGGAAATACTGAGCATACTATACTTGTTTTGATTATTTGCTCAGTTAAATTATTGTTGGGCAATTGGTATTTGCGCAGATTGAACCTAAGGTTTGTGTAATACTGTTGTCATCTGATTTAACTTAGGAGATAATTTTTAAATACCCAATTCACCCGCTCCCTCTTGGAAATACATCAATTAATACCTTCTTTTTCTTTTTAATTTTTAAGAAAAAATTTTGATCATGTATGTGCAGAGATAAGATGAAGAAGCCAAGCTGAGACTCCTATTTGAGATTGACCAAGGTATCAGTTTGGTTTCCAAAGATTGGTTACCCTTCACCTAGGGCTACAACTTGGGGAGTCCAAAATGAACCCAACCAAATTGGTGGGCTTTGGTATAGAAAAAGCTTTACAAAACTTCATTTCAAGTTAGGCCCACGGGCACAAATAACTGGGTAACGAAATTTTATCCAACCCAAACTTAAGAATGCATTTGGGAGTGTTCATTTTGGATCTTAAATTTAAATTTATGTACTTATATAAAACTCACTATAATTTGAAATGCATATTTTCTATATGTATGGGTACAAATTTAAAGCTAAGGTCTAAATTTTAAATTTTAAAACATTAAATCAATATGTATACGTGGAATAGGGTGGCTGTAAGAGGCTGGAGTTGAGACAAAGGGTTCCATACTAGTGAGTTTTCCTTCTATCAACCCACTTTAGACTGGAGACTTGAACAAGCCAAAATTTTCATTTGTTATGCTGGGTTTCAGGACTTGTCTAATATCTAAAATACATGTAATGGACATGTGTGTTGTGCAGTTGGAGCCAGGAGACGTGTGAGTTGTGATCTACAAGCTGGAGACGTGTCCAAAGCTGTAATCCAAGGCTATTAATTGTAGATGAATGAAATTCCTTAATTTTATTTATTGTGATTTACTACAGCTTTCTATAAATAGAGGAGCTGTTGATGGATGATGTACAGAGAAGAAGGAGAGGAGTGAGGAAGAGAGAAGAGAAAGAGAGAGAGAGAGAGTTGTCTCTGAGTGATTGTATTTTTTCGGTAGTATAGTGAATTGTGGTGTGCTCCATGGACGTAGATCGATCTAGACCAAACCACGTTAATATATGGTGTCTCTATATTTTTTTGTGCTTGTTTATTGCTCATAGGGTCCTAACAAGTGGTATCAAAGCCTAGTTTGGAGCAAAAACTCCAGATTGGAAATTTTCACCGAAAATAGAGCTCTGCCTAGTGGCTTGAAATTGAAGTTTGAGGCCACCATCATGTTCATCTCGCCGAGATGAAGCCAACACTGCAAACCAAAGCTCGAAAGGAATCCAGATGGCACCACACGCGCCAATACGCGCCTTGCCAGAGTTGTTCGTGTCCTCATGGGCCGTCACGTGTTGGTGACTGAGCGGCCACACGACCACACGCGCTCCACGCGTCTTCCTCACCCGGCCGCCTCGACCTAACCTGGTAACCCTCTCCAGACCACCCGAACCGGATTTGTATCTAGTTGATCCAGACCCGACCAACCATCGTCAGCTACCACGTCAGTAGTAGGACCCATAGTGGGACCCACAGAAGCTGCTAGTAAGTGGGCCCACAACACCATGTCAACCACGGACCCCACTCTCTTCCACGTTAGTAGACGGCATCAGTAATGGCGTTAAGTAAAGGCAGGTATATTCCGTTAAGTTTTGGGAATATTCCATTGACCAGATTTGACTAAGTTTGACCAGATCTTTGATCAGGTTTTTCAGAGTCATTGGGTCCGTGTTTCGAATGACTTGAACCATTTCTAAGGTTTTTGACCGTTTCGAATCCAACTGTGTTATCCATTTGAGCTAATTCCGCCTCAAGATGCCAAACGAAAAGAGCTAAAAAATTGAGATGTTCAATGGCAACAATTTCGGTTTCTGGAAGATGCAAATTGAAGATTATTTATTTAGGAAGGAGTTGCACTTACCATTAAAGGAAAAGCCAGCATCTATGAATGAGGACGAGTGGGAGTTGCTTGACTGGAAAGCTCTTGAAGCTATCAGAATGATGTTGTCAAAGTCAGTGGCATTTAATATCAAGAACATATCAACTACCAAGTCTCCGATGGATGCGCTTTCTAACATGTACAAACAGCCGTCAACAACTAATAAGGTACATCTTATGAAAAGGTTATTTACTATATTCATGTCTGCAGGTGAAAGTTTTAGTAGACATTTGAATAGTTTCAACGAGGTTTTGGACCAATATGCTTTAGTAGGGATTACATTTGATAGTGAGATTCATGACCTACTGATTCTCAGTCAGTTGTCCGAAAGTTGGAATGGTGATGTTACTGCAATCAGTAGCTCCACAGGGAAATCAAAGCTAATATACGATGAGGTCGTTAGCCATATTTTGACAGAAGAAATCAGAATGCAATCAAACCATGGTTCCACTTCGAGTTCATCCTTGAACATGGAAAGTCGAGGTAGAGGAAACAAGCATGGACAGTCAAACAACCACAGCAGATCTAGGCCCAGCCGATCTAAATCCAGAAATCTCAGAGGTTATCAGGACACAGGTTCCCAGTGCACAAAAAATATTAAGTGCTGGAACTATGGAAAAACTGGTCATTACAAGAATTAGTGCAAAGGTCTGAAGAAAGAATATGAGACGAAGGCAGAGACAAAAGAAAATGTTGCTTCATAAAATGATGATATGTTGATCTGCTCTTTGGAGAGCAAAAATGAGTCTTGGGTTTTAGACTCTGGAGCTTCATTCCATGCCACTTGTAGTAGAGATTGCCTAGAGGAGTATACACCAAGTGATTTCGGTAAAGTATACCTGGACAATAATCAACCTTACGACATTGTCGGCATGGGGACAATGAAGATCAAGATGAATGGGTCAGTATGGAAGCTGAGAGATGTCAGATATATTCCAAACCCGAGGAAGAACTTGATCTCAGTTAGTCAAGTGGCAGATGAAGGATATAACACAACTTTCATTGGTGATGAATAGAAGATTTCGAAGGGCGCATTGATGATTGCACGAGGTAAGAAAAGTGGTACTCTTTATGTAACTCCTAATGCATGAATGTCTATTACAATTGCTATAGGAAATGATGATAGTAACATATGGCATCAACAACTTGGACACCTGAGTGAGAAGGGACTCAGGGTAATGCACTCAAAGGGAAAATTAAGTGATTTACAGTCGGTGAAGATTAACACATGTGAGAATTGCATATTTGGGAAACAGAAGAGGGTCAGTTTTCAAATGAACATCAATACTGCAAAGAAAGAGAGACTTAAGCTAGTCCATTTAGATGTATGTGGACCAACGACCATTTCATCCACAAGTGGGAAGCATTACTTCGTGACATTTATTGATGATCATTCTCAGAAGGTATGTGTTTACTTCCTGAAATATAAATCTAATGTTTTTTATGCTTTTAAGATTTGGAAAGCAATGGTAGAAATGAAACTGGTTTGAAAATCAAGAAGCTGAGAACTGATAATGGTGGTGAGTATGATGACACCGAGTTCAAAAAATTCTACTATGAGCATGGTGTCAGAATGGAAAGAACTGTACCAGGTACGCCTCAGCACAATAGTGTAGCCGAGTAGATGAACATAATGTTGACAGAAAAAGCCAGAAGCATGCGTATGCAGTCAGAATTACCAAATATGTTTTGGACAAAAGTAGTCAACACAACATCTTATTTGATTAACAAGAGTCCATTAGTACAATTGGACTATAGTCTACCAGAAGAAGTATGAAGCGGTAAAGAGGTAAGACCTTCATATTTGAGAAGTTTTTGTTGTGTTGCATATGTACATATTAATGATCATGTCAGAAATAAGCTTGATCCAAAATCTCAGAAATGCTCTTTCATTGGTTATGGTTGAGATGAATATGGGTATCGCATTTGGGATGATGAAAACAAAAAGGTGATCAAAAGTAAAGATGTGATTTTTGATTAAAAGGTAATGTACAAAGGTAGACACGCAACACAACCTACAGAGTTTGAAACAACCTTTGTAGATGTGGATGATGTCTTAGAAGTGTAAGGACACGTCAACGGAACACCGAGAATCCTCAGCAGAACATTGAGAATCCTCAGGCAGAGAAACCTATGGAGCATATTGTTGCACCACCACCTCCTATTCCAGCTCTAGAGCTTAGGAGATCTTCTCGGCTTCATGTAACAAATATAAGGCATGTGAATCATTTACTTCTTACAGATGGAGGAGAACCTAAATGCTATGTTGAAGCATGTCAGGCAGGAGATTTGAGCAAGTGGGAGCTTGCAATGAAAGATGAGATGAAGTTTCTTACCTCCAAAAAAACATGGGAACTAGCTAAGTTATCCAAAGGTAAGAAGGCTCTTCACAACAAATGGGTGTATAGGATCAAAGAAGAGCATGATGGTTCCAAGAGGTATAAAGGCCGGTTAGTAGTCAAAGGTTTCGAACAGAAGGAAGGAATTGACTACAATGATATTTTTGCACCAGTTGTGAAGCTGATAACCATCAGATCTGTCTTAAGTATTGTTGCCTTAGAGGGTTTACAGGTTGAGCAGTTGGACGTGAAGATGACATTTCTTCACGGTGATCTTGATGAGGAAATTTATATGCAACAGTCAAAAAGTTTCTCAATTAAAGGTAAAGAGAATCTTGTATGCAAATTTAAGAAAAGCTTGTATGGTATCAAACAAGCTTCTAGGCAGTGGTACAAGAAATTTGACAGATGTATGTAGAGGAACAATTTTCAAAAGTGCAATGCTGACCACTGTTGTTCTTTAAGAGGTATCGTACTAGCTATATTATCCTTTTGTTCTATGTTGATGATATACTAGTCGCAGAATCAAATATAGAAGAGATCAGAAAATTGAAGCAGCAATTGTTAGAGGAGTTTGATATAAAAGACTTGGGTCCTGCAAAGTAGATTCTTGGGATGTGGATCTCTAGAGATAAGCAACAAGGAACGTTGCAGTTATCTCAGTCAGAGTACATCAGCCGTGTTTTACAGAGGTTTAACATGAGCAGTGCCAAGGTAGCTGTCGCGACGTCCCGAGAGCGCGTGTGCCTCGGGAAGCGAAATTAAAATGTGTTTTAAATTTTCAAGAAAAATATCCCCAGCGGAGTCGCCAAGCTGTCGCGACGTTCCGGGAGCGCGTGTGCCTCGGGCGGCGAAATTAAAATGTGTTTTAAATTTTCAAGGAAACTATCGAATGTCGGAGTTGCCACTAACCTTTAGTGTGGTTAAAACACGTGATAACTACCCGGTTAGGGGTAAAATAGGTCTACATTACCAGAGTTAGGCTCGGGAGTTCGGTTACGCGAGGGGAAGGTACGAGCACCCCCTACGCGCCCGTTCTTACGAACGATACCTAATTAATTTGAAATTATCCCTAAGTTAATCTAATAAGTCTTTAAATTACTCCTTTTTTTTATGAATTTATAATTACATATGAAAAATAAATAAATAAATATATACATATATTCCCTCAGAGCTTAAGGTACGTAAAGCCCGAAGGCTCATACCCCCGCATTAAAATCATAGGGATAAAAATCGAAAGTAATTTACAAAAATACACTCCCAAAATTTGGAAATCTTATAGGGTTTTTTTTTATGTATGAAAATACTAGCTTGGGAGGTTTTTGAAATAACAAAATATATATATATATAAAAAATTAAAGAAAATAGTGAAAGTCAAGTTAAAAATATTTTTAAAATTTTCACCTAATTTTCTATTTTTTATGATTTTTCTATATTTTACCGAAATTTCAAATCGTTAATAAAGAATATGATATAATACTAATACTATATATTATAACACGTAAATATCATAACAGTCAAGATCTCCATGATAAAGCTCAAGTATTAACAATCCATTCCTAATAATATAGCCCAATAATTAAACCCAAGAAATCATATACCATATATAAACACGTAAAGAGAAAGAAATAAATTATGGAAGCAATTCAAGTCATGAATCTAATAGGAAATATACACAAACTCTAGAGAAATCAATATGCCACAAGAGGGGAACCCTAAAAATAAATATGGAAATAATTTTAATTTTATCAAAGAGTGTTCAATAATATAGAAATGCTAGAAATTGATATGCAATGATGTGGACAAAAATCAATGTACAATAGTAAGACCAATAGTAATAGGAAAATAATTCAAACCCTAAAACAATACTTAAACATAAAGTTATCAACCTTCTAAAAACAAGAAAACTACCAAAGTCCTAAACAAACCTAGATATAAAATATGAAATGATTTAAATAATGAGTAACCATAACTAAAATCCTACACACGTTTAAATAACACAAAATAAACTAAAGGAAAATTTAAACCATATTAACATGATAAATCTGACCTCTACAAACCTAAATATTAACTTAAAAAAAAACTTAAAATAATACTAAAACAATACAAATTGTAAATCATAGAATATAAATTAAAACTAGAAACTAGATGCTGAATAATACAAAATCACTTACCGGCAACAGCCTAGAATTCTCACCACTGAACTACAGCCACAACATAACAACAATAATGTGAATATACAATATTACATAATAATATAACAATAAATATATATGTATATGAGGATATAACAAACACAAATATAATGCTCAAAAATATTACCTTTGGAGTAGGAGCCGTGTGTGTGTCTGTGTCTGTGGGTATGGATGGTGTGTGTCTGTGTGTGCTCTGTTCATGTACAGCGTGTGTGTGTGGTTGGTCGTGTGTATTGTGTGTGTCTGTGTGTGCTCTGTTTTTGTGTTTACTCTGTGTGTGTGTGTGTGTGTGTGTGTGTGTGTGTGTGTGAGAGCAAGGAGGCTTACCGTGGAGGAGGCACGGCTGGGGAGACGATGGAGGCAGAGGCCTGAGCAACAAAAGTTGCAGAGGATCGCCGAAGACGCTGGCCTGAGCAGGGGCTGTTGGTGTGGCTTGGGCAGCGGCTGTGGTGATGGTGGGCCGGAGAGAGGGACGATGACGGATGGCCGAGTGTTGCGGCGGTGGCTGGAGTGTTCGGAGTTGCAGAGTTGTGTCTGCTGTCAGAGTGGTGATGTTGCTGCCATGGCTCTCGGTGGTATTGCAAAGGATGGTCGAGAGGAGGCTTGGTAGTTGAAACAGAGAGCTTTTTTTTTTTCTTTGTTTTGGCTGTGCTGCGCGCCGGCTGGCTCGTGCTTGTCTGGCTGGAGGTCTGGAGTGGTGCGGCGGTGGCCGGAGGATGTGGAGGAGGGGCTGTGGGGTTTGAGTGAGGAGTGGCCGTGAGTTGCAAACGAGGAGGCGGCAAAGGTGAGGATGGATGGCCATGGGAGACTGGAGCGAGCCTCGGGAAGAAGAAGAAGATGAAGCAGGGTTTTTTTTTTTTTCTCTTTTTTTCTTGGCTCCCTTTAGCGCTGGACTGCGCTGCACCCCCTCCCCCTTTGGCTGGGCTGAAAGAGCCTATAAATAGGCTCTCCCACTTAAAACCCTAATACCCACATTCCATAATAATAATAATAATAATAATAATAATAATAATAATGAATTAAATATAATAATAATAATAATAATAATAATGATAACAGTGGTAGAATAATAATAATAATAATAATAATGATAATAATAATAACAATAATAATAAAGTAAGATAATAAAAATAATTATAATAATAGTAAAAATAATAATAAGGATAATAGAAATAATAATAATAATAATAATAATAATAATAATAATAATAATAATAATAATAATAATAATGATAATAAAAACTAAAGATAATAATGATAGCAAAATAATAATAGTAATAATAATAATAATAGTAAATATAATAATGATGCTACTAATAATAATAATAATAATAGTAAAAGTAATAATGATAATAAAGTAATAACAATATTTAATAATAATTTTATTAATAATAATAATAATAATAATAATAATAATAATAATAGTAATCAATAAAATAAAGAAAATAAAAATACTAATAATAATAATAATAATACTAATAATAATAGTAATAAAAATAATAATAATAATGGCAAAATAATAATAATATTATAAAAAATAATAATAATGATAATATGGGGTCTGGGTAAAAATGGGGTGTCTACAGCTGCCCCTTTTTGTAGGCTTCATCGCTTCAAAGTAAAAGTAGGAGCTCTCCTACATTATTTGTAGCAACAAGCTTGCAAAGATAAAAGACGCTGATTTTGGACCAGGCCCAATGCATCAAAAGTGACCAAAATGTGGCTTCTCAAAACTGACCAGTGAAGGATCAACATGAGTGAGACCGCAAAAGGGTTAATAGGAGTGGACCGCGGAGGGTCAATAATAGAGGACCGCAAAGGGTCAATAAGGTGGGACCGCAAAGGGCCAATAAGATGGGACCGCGAAGGGTCAATAAGGTGGGATCGCGAAGGGTCAATAAGAATGGGACCACGAAGGGTCAATAAGGTGGGACCGCAAAGGGTCAATAAAGTGGGACCTTGAAGGGTCAATAAGAGTGGGACCGTGAAGGGTCAATAAGAATGGGACCGCGAAGGGTCAATAAGGTGGGACCACAAATGGTCAATAAGAGCGGGACCGTGATAAGTCAATAAGAGTGGGACCGCGAAGGGTCAATAAGAATGGGACCGCAATGGGTCAATAAGAGTGGGACCGCGAAGGGTCAATAAGGTGGGACCGTGAAGGGTCAATAAGAGTGAGACCGCGAAGGGTTAATAAGGTCGGACCACGATGGGTCAATAAGGTGGGACCACAATGGGTCAATAAGAGTGGACCGCAATGGGTCAATAAAAGTGGGACCGCAAAGGGTTAATAAGGTCGGACCGCGAAGGGTCAATAAGAGTGGACCACGATGGGTCAATAAGAGTGGACCGCGATGGGTCAATAAAAGTGGGACCGCGAAGGGTTAATAAGGTTGGACCGCGATGGGTCAATAAGGTGGAACCGCGAAGGGTCAATAAGAGTGGACCACGATGGGTCAATAAAAGTGGACCGCGATGGGTCAATAAAAGTGGGACCGCGAAGGGTTAATAAGGTCGGACCGCGATGGGTCAATAAGGTGGGACTGCGACGGGTCAAAATGAGTGAGACCGCGATGGATCAATAAGATGGGACCACGAAGGGTCAATAAGAGTGGGACCGCGAAGGGTCAATAAGGTGGGACCGTGAAGGGTCAATAAGAGTGATACCGCGAAGGGTTAATAAGATCAGACCGCGATGGGTCAATAAGGTGGGACCGCGATGGGTCAATAAGAGTGGACCGCGATGGGTTAATAAGAGTGGACCACGATGGGTCAATAAAAGTGGGACCGCGAAGGGTTAATAAGGTCGGACCGTGATGGGTCAATAAGGTGGGATCGCGAAGGGTCAATAAGAGTGGACCGCAATGGGTTAATAAGAGTGGACCGCGATGGGTCAATAAAAGTGGGACCGCGAAGGGTTAATAAGGTCGGACCGCGATGGGTCAATAAGGTGGGACCGCGAAGGGTCAACAAGAGTGGGACCACGATGGGTCAATAAAGTGGGACCGCGAAGGGTCAATAAGGTGGGACCGCGATGGGTCAATAAGGTGGGACCACGAAGGGTCAGTAAAAATGGGACCGTGATAGGTCAATAAGGTGGGACCGCGAAGGGTCAATAAGGTGGGACCGCGATGGGTCAATAAGGTGGGACCACGAAGGGTCAATAAAAGTGGAACCGCGAAGGATCAATAAGGTGGGATCGCAAAGGGTCAATAAGAATGGGATCGTGATAGGTCAATAAGGTGGGACCGCGAATGGTCAATAAGAGTGGGACCGCGAAGGGTCAATAAGAATGGGACCGCAATGGATCAATAAGGTGGGACCGTGAAGGGTCAATAAGGTGGGACCACGAAGAGTCAATAAGATGGGACCGTGAAGGGTCAATGAGAGCGGGACCGCGATGGGTCAATAAAGTGGACCGCGATGGGTGAATAAGAATGGGACCGTGATAGGTCAATAAAAGTGGACCGCGATGGGTCAATAAAAGTGGATCGTGATGGGTCAATAAGAATGGGACCGTGATAGGTCAATAAGGTGGGACCGCGATGGGTCAATAAGGTGGGACCACGAAGGGTCAATAAAAGTGGGACGACCGCGATGGGTCAATAAAAGTGAGACCGCGAATGGTCAATAAGGTGGGACCGCAAAGGGTCAATAAGAATGAATAAGATGATCAAAATAATTTGGATGAAACTATTCGCATGAATGAGATAATCAAGAAAGCTTTGAAGCGATCCAACATCTCGGTTTCGTCGTAAACAACACCATTTTTGGATGTGGGGGCTGATGCCTTAATTTCCAGGTAGATGACTCAATTTAGAACAAGGGAATGGCTACCCTGTATGGATGACCAATCGGGTATAAGGTCTCAAGATCTTTTAGGAAGTGTCCTCAAGTGTAAGGTTCTAAGTCCTGAAGAATTGCTCTGCTAAGGATGATCCATTGAGTGTAAGGTCCTGAGACTCTTTGAAGAATAAACTCCTGTGCAGGGTTCTAAGTCCTGAAAAATTGCTTCACTAAGGATGATCAATCGGGTGCCAAGTCCCGAGACTTTTTAGAACATGTCCTTAGGTGTAGGGCTTAGAATTATTCCACTGGGGATTATCAATCGGGAACAGAATCTCGAGTTTCTTTGGCTATCTTTAGATTACCCTCTTTGAGACTCAACAACCAATGCATCAATTGCTTCTTGGGGTCAATTGCCACAGTTTCAAAGTATGTCAATCTGTGCATAAGGGCTAGCTGCCCCAGTTTCAAAATGCAGCTAAACAAGAATGGTTTATTCAAGGGTGCAAAAGGATTATTCAGAGGTTTATTCAACCAGGTAAGTATGAATGAATGGTGCTCTATTGCTATATGTATGCATGTTGCTACCTAAGATGCTAGAAAGCAGTGATATGTTGCTATGTGTGCATAATGATGCATGAATGCAAGGATGTATGCATGTTGCATGAGATGCCCTTTGTATTTTCTTTCTTATACAATGCATGTAATGTATGGTAATGCATGAAATGCATAGTAATGCATGAATATCTTCTCCTTCCATTGTGCTTGTAATCGACAACCCAATCTCTGATCTTGGGTGTGCTTTCAAATTCCACATTACCGTTGATTCTGGTCATGTTTCAAATTCTGAAAGGCGCTCAAAATCTGCCTCAGTGTTTACATGTCACCGGTCATCGCCCTGTTTTTTACTTTTATTCTGTCATAAAAGCTCTTGAATTTGCTCCAATGGAACTCAAAAACTGCCCCGTTTCAATCCCCATCCACTGATCTTGGCTATGTTTTTGAATTCCCCACTGACATAGATATCCCTGAATGTGTCCTTTTGAAACTCAACATGACACCCACCCTAGTAGATGCATTTGTAGTTGATCCCGTCTATCTTACATTTTCTCCACAAGGACGTTCTTTGGATTGCATCCTTAATGTTTTAAAATCTCTTTGAAATTTAAATGAATAAGCATGCAATCAGATAACTCAATCTCAATAGGAATATGGATGGAATGCACAAACTTGCTTGACTTTGCTTGATTTTCTGTGCTTGTTAAATAGGAGACAAATTTTACCAGTACTTTGATACTAATGTAACTTTGCTAGCTTAGAGAATCATATCAATGGGCAAAACCTTTTTTTTTTTTTCTTTTTTTTTTTTTTTTTTTTAGCCTCATAACCATAACTTCTCCACTGTATCACCACTTAGAGGTTCTTTCTTGCTTATTTCAAGCTTGTCTCAAACTCCCTATCTTGAATTATAACTAGTATCTCATTTAGTAGTCTGATCAATATTCCGATCTTAGGGTGGACTTTAAGACACGGGACGAAATGTAGGCTTAGGATTTAGGTTTTGCCAAGAATAAGGAAACTAAGGCTCAAAAATCCCATTCCCTAATAAAGATTTCTACCCCAGTGGTGCAGTATTCGCGAAGTATTGACCAAACTTGTCATTTGAACAAGTTGCCTACGTACCTTTGTAAGATCAGGTCATTACGTAGTTTAGACTCAACATTGAGTCTGACAAATCATTTGAGACAACAACGTATACCAATCTAGTTAGGACTTTCATTTGGACCATAATGTAGGTTAGGGGTATGGGTTAAAGAAGAAAAGAGTTAAATAAGGCTCAAAATCATTGATTTTATCAAGGGTAATTTGGTCAAAAATCACATATGTAGCATGTCCCTTATTTTTCTTTCTTCTTCATTTTCCTCTTCTTTCTCTTTCCCCCTTTTTTATCTTCTTCTTCTTCTTCTTCTTCTTTTACCGCAACTTTTGATTTTCCTTTTATAAAGGAAATCTTAACTTCATTTTCATTTGAACTTCATTTAGGGTTGATCTTTTAAAACTGTCCCAGTGTGGAGTGTGATCCTTTGATGGGTTAATCAAGAATTGAATTTTTCAGACTCAAAAGGGTTTGCAAGGGATTTCTTCTTTAACTTTCTTTTGGGTGGCAGAAAAATGGCCTACCATCCTTTTGGTAATAATTTTTGCCTCAAATGACTTGTCAAACACTATAAGACCCAAACCCAGGTTGAATTTTTGATAAACTGACTTTTAAGAAAAGATTGGTTTAACATTCAAACTCAACTTGGTTAACAAATGGTAAATCAATATTTGGTTCTTTTTAGGGATACTGGTGGACCAAAAATTGCCACCCCTTATTTGATCAGAATATAATCATCATACCTTTAAGACACCAATCATAGATAACAAAGACAAGAGACTTTTTCATCGATTTTATCAAGCAAATATAGAACAAAACTTGATGAGTCCTTTCTGTATATTTCTCCTATGACTCTTCATCATTTTGAAATCCATATCTCAACTAGGCTCTTGACAATGTCTTGAAGTGGGGGGTCTTCAGAGGCTTTTCCTTCATCATCCTCCTTTTTTTTTTTTTTTTTTTTTGCCCCATTGAATAAACTCCCAAAACCAGCTAATGGCTTCAAGTCCTTTGTACTGGCAAAACTATTACCTATGTCACTTTACACAAAATACAAGCAAAAATAGACAAAATTTGGCATAAAGTGATGATTCAAGGAGGATGAAATGAGATGAGACTGAAAAACATTCTTATTTCATTCAATTTCAAAATGATTTAAATAAAAAGCATGAACATTCCTCTTGTTATCACCCTTAGGTGATCAAGCAGCATTTCTGTATCATGTGAGCTCACTTCTAAAGTTGAATACCAATCAATCTTCCAACCCGATGACATTTATTGCATTCCTACTATGATCACACAAAGAATTCCCATGGTCCTAACCTTTCTCTGTAAAGAGATCATCTTGTTTTACTCAATATTGGAATCATGGATCTTTAACTTTGCCACCTTGGCCCATGATTTTGCAGACAATTGGAATATGACTATTAACCCATTGGAGATGACTATGCATGCATGGTTATGAAATTGAACATAGAATGATTATGTTATGCAATGGGTGTTTATGCATGGGTGTACCTAGTGCATGAACCAATAAGGATATGAACATGTATGTAACCTATCGTGTATGGCTATGCATGAAATGAAGTGCATGAATGTGATGTAACCTAAATAACTACTTTACCAAAATTCTGAAAACATCCCGCTAATGAAAAATTTCAAGATTAACATGATCATTGATGGGCCACAATTTTAGTTCAACTCTTCCCTTAACCATTCCTTTCTTTGATGACAATCCATGTACCTCGTATTCTATGAAAGGTCAAATTATGATCGGAGGTTGGGGTTGACCCAAGCTAGTCAACCCCTTGGATTTCTTCAATGCGGGCTTGTGGACTTTAACATGCACTTGGACCTTGAGTATTTTAAAATATGGGCTTCAATATATTTCATGATGGGATTAGGCCCTAGTTTTAAAGGGACTTGGGCTTGGATTGCTTAGAAAATATTGGCTCGAATTTTTGGGTAATAGGGCCGAAGCCCATTTTTGGAAATCTGGCTTTGACCCTTTTTGAAAATCAGGCCTGGGCTGAGTTTTTACTTAGGAAAAGGTCGGGCCTTGGTTTGTTTTTAAAGAATTGGGCCCAAGTTATTTGAAAAGGGTTGGGCCGACCAATATTTTAAAATGCTCGGGCCAAGTGCTTCATTTTTTTCATTATTGGGCTTTTTTAGAATACTGGTTAAGTAATATGTAAGTCTAAAATGGATGCAAAATGTACGATATAATACAAAGTGTCTCACAACATATATACAACATATTATACATGGAGAAGGATGTGGATTCTGTCTCGACCTAGGGTAGGTATGTATATACAAGGTTTTTCATGACTCTATCCTAGTTAAGGGAAAACTATGGACAAGTACGTGTGTGTAGGCTCTAATCCTTATTGACAAAAAGGTCCCCAATTTGAAATTTCATCCTCCCCCATAGGGGTCCGGACAAAACTCGCATTGAGCGGGGTGGTTCGCGGGTCTCATCAAGCTTAAGCTACGAAGGGACAAACGCTATTACACCTCTATCTAATCTTAGCAGGTAAAGCTCGGGTATAGAGCGTGAAAGTGTGTGAATTCAAACTTTAACCTAATCCCTCTATCCCCACATTTATTCACATGCTATAAACAATATGGAAATAAGATATCTGCCATTAATATATATATTCAAAAGATAAGGAAACACAATATATGCAATTAATATGTTTATTCAAAAAAAATTTGGAAACCAAAAAATAAGGAAACAAAATATTTACGATTAGTATACAAAATATCTATAATTAATATGCTTATTCCAAAATATCTACAATTAATATTTGGAAACAAAATATCTACAATTAATATTCAAAAAATTAGGAAACAAAATATTTTTAATTAATTAAGATTATTCACAAATTATGGAAGTAAAATATTTACAATTAATCAAGGTTATTTACGAATTACAATATTTACAAAATAGGGAGTAATTAAAAGATTTATTAAATTTAAACTTGGGATAATTTCTAATTAATTAATGGCTCGACTCTCTAACTCCCCAGAGGAGTCGCCAAGCTGTCGCGACGTCCCGGGAGAGCGTGTGCCCCGGGCGGCAAAATTAAAAATCAATTTTAAATTTTCATGAAAAAACATGGAATGTCGGAGTCGCCACTAACCTTTAGTGTGGTTAGAACACGTGATAACTACCCCGTTAGGGGTAAAATAGGTCTACATTACCACAGTTGGGCTCGGGAGTTCGGTTACGCGGGAAGGTACAAGCACCCCCTACGCGCCCGTTCTTATGAATGGTACCTAATTAATTTTGAAATTATCCCTAAGTTAATCTAATAAGTATTTAAATTACTCCTTTTTATGAGTTTATAAATACATAGTGAAAATAAATAAGTAAATAAATAAATAAATAAATATATACATATATTCCCTCAGAGCTTAAGGTACGTGAAGCCCGAAGGCTCATGCCCCCCGCATTAAAATCATAGGGATAAAAATCAAAAATAATTTAAAATACACTCCCTAGACTTTGAAAATCGTATAGAATTTTTAGTACGAAAGTACTAATATGGGAGGTTTTAACATATATTAATAAGATAATAAGTGAAGATATTACACTATCCCTAATAATATTAATAATAACACATATCTACTAAGATATTACGAGTACTAAAATAAGTAATATAATCCCACATACCATGTGCATTAAGATCATAAATACATATTATTACTTAAGATATTATATCATTGAATTATTACCCAAAAATACTCAAATCACTAAATATAATTACCTGGAGTCCTAAGTTACTAAATACATTGCATTATTACTAAATATGTAATTGCCTAAAACCCAACTTTACTAAATAGGTATCATTACTCAAAGTATTACTTTTATTGCTAAATATGTAAAACCCTAAGTTGCTAATATGTGATATACATGTAACTAAAATTATTAATGTACATATAATGTCAATAAAACACCAAGCTACTAAATATGTAATACCACATTATCACAATAATAAATTTACAATATTATAAAAATGCTAATTAATATAATAAATATATAATATCAATAAAAATTCTACCACACTAATATTAATCATTTAACAT
The DNA here is from genome assembly GCF_029873635.1 of Malania oleifera. NCBI lineage: Eukaryota > Viridiplantae > Streptophyta > Magnoliopsida > Santalales > Ximeniaceae > Malania > Malania oleifera. The sequence goes on along the minus strand of NC_080420.1, from coordinate 13,212,295 downwards.
ATATATAATAGATAATACAAAAATCTAACCCTACAATATGAACATTAACATCAATAACAAAATTCAAACTTTGAATGTTAAAACGACAAAAATTCTACAATAATAATAACAATCGTTCAACCATAAACACAACAAAAATGTACACATGAATATCAACATTTAAACAAATCTTACAGTGTTGTAAACCCTACACCATGAATATTAATTAATGTATAACAACAAGACAAACAAAGCATATATATTAAACATTAAAGCAAACATTACAATCCTAAAACCTTACAATAACAACCCTAGAGTATATGTAAACATTATAAAAAAAACTTTGAAACTACCCCAACAATTAATAATCTCAAACCCCAGATAAATATAAACAAGAAATAATGTGAGTAATTCAACACCAACAAAAAAGTTTAACTTAAATAATAACAATAAATCAAGCATACTGAACATATAAATAATAAAACATACAAAAAAAAACTCAAAATATTATCTTATCAATATTTGACCCTAAATAATACAATACCAATTCAATATATATACACATATACACACACACACACATATTACAACAACAAAAGATTTTCTTTTTCTAACTATCAATTATTAAATAAATACAAAAATACACAGAAATCTAGAATTTAAAACAAACAAAAAACTCTGCAATAAAAATGACTGGTTAATATCACAGAAAAATAATAAATAAATAAATAAATAAATAAATACACATGGGTATATGTAATGAACTGTGTGTGAGGTGTGTGTGCGTTCCCTGTTCATGGTGCTGTGTGTGTGTGTGTATCGTGTTTGAGTGCAGGGACTTAAAGAGGGGGATGCAGCCGGGAGACGCCGAGGAAGACAGGGGTTCGGGTCCTGCTGTACTGTGGCCGAAGCAAGGGAGAACAAGGTTGCAGCGGCAGAGGGGCGACTGAACTTATGCGTCGGAGCTTGGTGTTGCCGTTGCCGTCTAGAGTGGCCGTGAGGGAGTGCTGCAGGGGCTGGCAGTGTTGTAGAAGCTGGTGTCGCTGTATCTGGTCTCGGCTACTGCAGAGGGAAGGACGAGTGGCCTACTGGAGACTTGGCCGAGAGGCCTGCTGGAAAGTGGCCGAGAGGCCTGCTGGAAGGGCTAAGGAGGATTGATGGTGGCTCGGGTGTGGCTCTGTCCTGGAAGCTGTTACAGAGGATGGTGGAGAAGGGCTTAGGGACTGCTGTGCTATGGAGTGATGGGCTGGAATCCGGGGTTTGCAACAGGGGGCTTGTGGGAACACGGCTGTGGAGTGGCAGAAGGTAGAGGGATGAAGAGGAAGAAGAAGAAGTAGAAGAAGAAGTTGAAGAGCAGCGACTAGAGTTGCCGCTGCTGCTGTGCATGTGAACCAGGGAAGCCAAAACAGAGTTTTTTTTTTTTTTTTCTCTTTTTGGCTGTGCTCTGCCCCCCGACTGTGTTCAGAGCACCCCCCGGCTGTGTGTGTGCAGCGCCCCCTCTTTTTATAAAATTTTCAACCCTAAAAAAAATCCTTCTTTTCTTTTCCTTTTTCATTTTTATTCTCTTCATACTTTTATGGTAACAATATATACAATAATAATGATAATAATAATGAAAATAAAATAAATAATAATAATAATAGTAAATATGATAATAGTAAAATGGTAATAAAATAATAATAAATGAAATTTTAAAATAAAATAACAAAGATAATAAAATAATAATAATAGTAATATAATAATAATAACAATAGCAAGATAATAAAGTGATAATAATAATATTTTAAGAATATTTAATAACAATAATAATAAAATAATAATAATAAAATCAAGATAATAATAATAAAAAAATAATAATAATAATAATAATAACATAATAAAATAAAGATAATAAAAACACTAATAATAATAATAATAATAATAATAATAGTAATAAAAATAATAATAATAGTAAAATAATAATAATATTAAAAATAATGATAATAATATTGGGCCTGGGTAAAAATGGGGTGGCTACAGTAGTAAATACACCATTCGCAAGTCACTTTCGTCTCTTTAAAGATCAGTCTCCCCAAACATTTGAAGAAAAAGATTTCATGACTATGGCTTCATACGCCTTAGCTGTTGGAAGTCTCATGTATGCTATGGTTGGTACCAGACCAGATATTAGTCAAGCAGCTGGAGTTGTCAGCAAGTATATGTCAAATCTAGGGAAGACACACTGGGAAGTAGTGAAGTGGATTTTGAGATATCTATGTGGTACTATTGATAAGTACCTATGTTTCGGCAAAAGCAATTTGAAAATTCAAAGGTTTGTAGATGCTGATTTCGCAGGTGAAATTTATCATCGCAGAAGCACCACCGGGTATATATTCACTGTTGGCACAACAACTGTTAGTTGGATGTCACAGATATAAAAGATTGTTGTTCTATCCACTACAGAAGCTGAATATATAGCAGTGACAGAAGCTAGTAAAGAGATGATTTGACTTCAAGGTTTGTCAACAAAACATGGATTAAAGCAAAAGAGTAATGTTTTGTATAGTGACAGTCAGAGTGTGATACATCTAGAAAAGAACTCAGCATTTCATTCCAGAACTAAACATATTGGACTACATTATCACTTCATCAGATCTCTGATAGAGGACGACGTGCTGACACTTGAAAAAATCCAAGGTAGCAGAAATTCGGCAGATATGTTAACAAAGGTGGTGACTACAGAGAAGTTAAAGTTGTGTTCAAGTTAAGTTGGTTTTCATGCCTGAAGACATATTTTGAGTACATTATTTATTCATATACTGATACTGATTGAAGAGGCATCTCTATCTCCAAGTGGGAGATTGTTGTGTAGTTGGAGCCAGGAGACACGTGAGCTGTGATCTACAAGTTGGAGACGCATCCACAGTTGTAATCCATGGCTCGCTATTAATTGTACACGAATAAAATTCCTCAATTTTTATTTATTGTGATTTACTCCAGCTATTTATAAATAGAGGAGCTATTGAGAGATGATGTACAGAGAAGAAGGAGAGGAATGAGGAAGAGAGAAGAGAGAGAGAGAGAGAGAGAGAGAGAGAGCTGTCTTTGAGAGATTGTATTTTTGCGGTTGTATAGTGAATTGTGGTGTGCTCCATGGACGTAAGTTGATCTAAACCGAACCACGTAAATTTCTGGTATCTCTCAATTTTCTAGTGCTTGTTTATTACTCACAGGGTCCTAACAATGTGAAGGGGAACTTCCCCTGTATAATTTCTCTAAATATTGAAATAGTTCATTATAATTTTATAATATGTGAAAACTTGACAAAACTTTTATGAAATTTAAATTTTGTATTTGAATTTTTGTTAATTTATGAAAAATTATTATAATTTTATACTATGTGTTGGCACCATGTTTTGTCCCACTTTAGGCCGGGGACTTGAACAAGCTAAAATTTTCATTTGTTATGTTGGGTTTCGGGACATGTCTAATATCTAAAATACATGTAATGGACATATGAAGGGAAACTACCCCTGTATAATTTTCCCAAACATTTAAATAGTTCATTATAATTTTATAACATGTGAAAACTTGACAAAACTTTTATGAAATTTAAATTTTGTATTTGAATTTATGTAAATTTATGAGAAATTCATTTTAATTTTATGCTATGTGTTGGCACCATGTTTTGCCCCCCTGCGGTTGGCGCAATTTATCAAAATTATAGAATTTTTTTTCCTCTCAATAAATTTTGAGTATTGAATTTGGATTTATGTAAATTTATGTAAAGATCATTACAATTTTACAGTACGACATATTTTTTCTTGGGGAAGGTGGAGGGGGCAATTTACCAAAACTACAGGATTTTTTTTTTATTGCCTCTTTTCCACCTTTTTTTTTTTTTTTTTTGCAAACAGTTTCCGACTCGATTCAAAAGTAAACAAATTGAGGACTTAAATCAATTTTCTCCAAAAATGAAATTTTCCTAAGTTTATTTTTTTGAATAATTCCTAATTTGTCCTTTTTTGTAGATTTTCAAATCATTCTTCTCTTCAAATTTGTGGTCCTTCATGGGCCTTCAATTCATTTTCTCATCAAATTTCATAAACTGCAACCAAAAAAAAAAACTGAAACATCATGGTCAATTGCCCGTAACGAATACACATCAACCTTATAATTTATTAACTAAGAATAAAATAAAATGAAATGGAATTGACATGTGTAATTTCACATATTTATCATATAACTTTTCATTCAATATAACCTTTATTTTATCCCATTCAAGCATATACTAAACATAAACTTATAATACAAATCCTAGTAAAGAAATAAATATACCTTAAATTGGCATTCGGTATGCTTTAGGAAGGTAAAGATAACAAATTTTTTGAGAAGTTAAGTAGCGTTTGGAAGTATGAAATTTTAACCTTGAGTTAAATTATATAATATTTTAAATTTTTTTTACATTTAAAAAAAATCATTAAATTGATTTTATCCAAATTCATAACATGAAAGTTATGCTTTCAAACCCACTGCCAATCTAATTTGATAGTAAATTTTATGTAGACCACACAAATTTAATTTTATAGTGCAAACTCTCAAGTGCGGAGTCAAGATATTTTATTATATTTATATGATCAGATATTGAGCATCCTACAAGCTACTCACCAACTTCTCATTATGTATCATAAATGCTTGCAGTTAATACCACAACTGCTCCACAAAAGGTACAAGCCCCCACGTAGCTCTGCCTTTTAAATGCCCTTCAACCAAAATCTATGAATATTTCAATTCGTGTGTGTATGTGTTTGTGTTTGTGTTTGTGTGTGTGTGTGTGTGTGTGTGTGTGTGTTTTTTTTTTTTAAATGTATTCATTGAGGGTTTATTAATAAACTTAAAGCTGCAAAACAATAACCCATATTTTATAATGCACTGATTTAATCCTTAAATTTTTAATATAAAAATTTCAAATCCTAATATTTATGATTTTCCTCACAACATGTTTAGTAAGTAGAACTAAAATGGAATCAAATTTAATATTTTTATTCTTGTAAAAAATTTTTATGTTTTTCTCATAAACCAAAGGTTACGTTAACAAATAAATTTTTTAACCTTGAGCCATTTATATCAATTATTACATTTTTTTTCTCATTCATTACATTAAATAATTGGACTATCAGAGTACAATACTCACAAAATAGTGAATAAATAAAATGATGATATTTAGAAGATTAAGTGTTGTATTTATATTGTTTGCAATTAATGATCAAATAATTTTCAGCTTGATTGTTTAGAAGCATAGAATGATAATTCTAAATGAAAAAAATTTTATAACGTCAAATATGACCCATATGATGAGGAATATGCATGTCATTCTAATTTTTTTAAAATTGCAAAAATGCTATTAGCCTATGGACTGTGAGCCCACCACCCTTAAGCAATTTTATTTGAATTATGATGCAAATTTCTTTAAATTATAGTTTTTGTTTCTAATTTGTGGTCAAAAAATTTTTAGCTTGCCCATTTGGGGGAGCATAGAATTGTGACATTAGATTTAAATTTACATAAATTTTGATAAAAGATAATACTTGTTTCCTTTTTGAAGTGTCCAATCCATAACTTTTGAAAAACACTTCTTAGGAGAAAGATATGCAAGGGATTTAAGTTATGAGTTAGGGGTGATAATGAAATGGGGATTTATTAGGAGAGAGAGATGACTTTATATGTCTTTTTTATAAATTTATAAATGAATATCAAATTACTTATGTATAAATAATCTTTACATTATCATTGAGCATATATCAATGATTATGAGTAGTTATGTAACGTTCACGGTTTAGGAGTTATCGTTGACTAACTCTGGAGAGAGAGAGAGCCTCACGTTTGCTGCACGCTCCTTAGAGAAGTCTAAGTTGGTGGTCCGTCACACTGCTTTGTCTGACTTAATTGATATTTCCTGCTTTTCATTGACAGCCGGCCAATCTCCTCCTCCAGGTCTCTCTCCCTCACCAACTTCCTCTTCCACAAGGTTTCTTTCCCGCACCAAGTATAAATTACTGAAAGCATCGCTGACCCCAAATCCGCCATGGATAAACCATGAATCTTTCAAATGGGTTTCTGTATCCATTGCTTCTGTTCATCCAACTCCCGTTTTGCTCTTCAATCAGCACCATCAGTTCCGCACATCCCGTGGCGGACGGCGGCGTTTTAGTCTCCCAAGGAGAAACGTTTGCTCTGGGGTTCTTCAGCCCCCGCAATTCTCGCCGCCGGTACGTCGGATTGTGGTACAATAAAGTCTCAGAACAAACCGTGGTGTGGGTCGCAAACAGAGACGAGCCTCTCAACGACACCTCTGGCGTCCTCTCCATCAACAGCGCCGGAAACCTCATCATCCAGGGCAACGCCAGCAGCACCCCAGTTTGGTCTACGAATATCTCGGCGCCGTTAACTAATAACTCCGATTCTGTGGTAGCCCATCTCTTAGACACGGGAAACTTGGTTCTGATTCGGCAATCGACGCAAGCAACTGTATGGCAGGGCTTCGATTATCCCACGCAAACCATGATGCCGTTCATGAAATTGGGGCTGGACCGGAGAACCGGCCTGAACAGGATCATAACGTCCTGGAGGTCCCCAGATGACCCGGGAGTTGGGTCTTGCACCTGCAAAATAGATCCCACGGGGATTCCCCAGTTATTCATGTACAAGGGTTCTGCCCGGTGGTGGCGGGGCGGGCCGTGGAACGGAGTCAGATTTAGCGGCATACAGGAGATGAGAGACAACGTCTACTTGAACGTTACTTATGTTGAGGATCGTGATGAAATATATCTGATGGACAGCGTCCTGAACGCCTCCCTCTTCTTGATCTCAATGGCGTTGGATGAATCTGGGTATGCCCAACGGTTAACGTGGCATGAGACCGACCGGAGATGGGTCGAGTATTGGTCAGCGCCCAATGATCGATGTGACAACTACGGACGGTGCGGTGCGTACGGTTATTGTGACCCGAATCAAAATTCAAATGAAGAGTGCAAGTGCTTTCCTGGGTTCGAGCCCAAGTCACCGCAGGACTGGTACTTGAGGGATGGTTCACAGGGTTGCAAGAGGAAGCGTGCTGACTCGATGTGTAACAACGGAGAGGGGTTCGTGAAGTTTGAACGGATGAAGGTGCCTGACACGACAGTGGCACGTGTGAACATGAGTTTGAACCTAGAAGGGTGTGAGGAGGAGTGCTTGAGGAATTGCACGTGCGTAGCGTACACAAGTGCAGATATCAGGGATGGAGGGAGGGGGTGCCTCATGTGGCATGGCAATTTGGTTGACACCAAGTTGTATACAAGTGACGGTCAAGATTTGTACATTCGAGTCGACTCAATTGATTTGGGTAGGGTAGTATTGTTGGACTTAGTATTTGCTTAACAAAATTTTATGAATTTTATTACAAAAATGAGATGGCTTTTAAATTACGATTTGTTATTGATTGACATTTTTTTTTTTTTGTAATAGCAAAGACAAGAAAGAGCTCTAATGGCATTAAGGGTACTAAGAGGACATTGTTGATTGTGACTGGGCCTATTGTTTTGGTAGGGCTTCTCTTGGTTATCTTTTATTTGTGCAAGAGGCATCCAAAGATTAGAGGTATCTATTTATAATAGATTTCGTTTTAACTTATTTTTTGAACCATGATCATGTAAAGATAAGAAAAACAATTCAAATATATCTTACTATATTTCCATAGAGACAACCCAATTTTGATGCAATTAGATCTTCTTTCCTTATATTCTTATTGATCAAATCTCCATTATGCAGAAAAGTACTTGATTTTTTCTGTTTGGCTAAGTAATGAGGATTCTAGTGAACTTGATTATTGAGTGTTGAGAGGGACCAAGAACTCTTTATATAGAAATCCAGTGACTGAATCCATCAAAGAATCATAAATACATGCATGTGACCTTTCACCTCCTCTAAGATGAATGTGCATTGATTAAATATGATGAATTCCTTAATGATGTATTACTTAAGGAGATTCTTGACTTTAGCCGATGCATTTCCATTATTTTAATGTATATTGTTTAGGAGATTTTTCATTAATCATTATAAATACATGACTTTGGTCATTGTGTCTCACATACCAATAAGTAAGACACTTGACTTTGATCAGTTTACCATTATATATTCATTACTAAGTCAAAGTATAGCTTAATATTAATTAATCATTTATATATAGGTGCTCACATATGTGATCATGAAAGATCACCCTACGTACTTACAAAAATTTTCAACACAAAGAGGATATGAAATATTCATAGCATTAAATATTATAATAATGTTTCTTATCTTGGGTATCTTTTGGAGTTTTTATTTTATTTTATTTTATTTTTTAAGTATTCTGCAAAGTTGGTTAAACTAAACTTTGTGGATTTGTAGGTTGAGGAACTTTCTTTCTTTCTTTCTTCCTTTCTTTTTAATTTTGTGTTGTTTTGTTGGGTAAATCTCTTGTTAATGGTTGATACACTTCCCCTTTGGATAAAAAAAATAGAAACAACAAAAATTTTATATTATACTAATGGTTGATATTATGTCTTTTTGGATTTTTTTTCTCTTAAATAGGTCATTGGGGAAAAAAAAGTCACAGAAAAATGTCATTACTCAATTTGGCCACAACACACAAGGACTATCTTGAAGAAGATGGACATGATGTGGGAGAAAGGAATGTCGATTTGCCATTTTTTAATTTAAGGGATATAAAATCTGCAACAAATAACTTCACGGACAAGCTTGGGGAAGGTGGTTTTGGTGAAGTTTACAAGGTAAATGCTTTTTTTTTTTTTTTCATTTGGATTACAATATTGTTGTATCCATCTCCCCTCTTTTTTGTTAAGAAAGTGGATTTTGGTTACAAAGATTACCATTCAAAGAATATGTTATTGCAGTTAAGTAAAAGCATGATATATGAATTGAAAAAAATAGGTACAAAGATTAAGCTTTTGCCAATATTCATGCATTTATGGAAGTTTAACTTGCCTTTGTAGGGTCACCTATCCAATGGACAAGAAATAGCTGTGAAAAGGCTTTTGGAATGCTCACGCCAAGGGGTTAAAGAATTCAAAAATGAAGTCTTGTTGATTTCTAGACTTCAACATAGAAATTTGGTAAAAGTTTTAGGTTGTTGCATTGATGGGGAAGAGACAATGCTAATCTACGAATATATGCCGAATAAAAGCTTGGACTCTTTCATTTTCGGTATGACTCCTTTAATATTTATTGTTCCTCTCTTATAAAGAAACTCCAATTCATATGAAATTGTTCAATTTCATGACAGATCATACTAGGAAGGCACTATTGGATTGGAAAAAGCGGTACGAAATTATCATTGGAATTGCTCGAGGCATTCTTTACCTTCATGAAGACTCAAGGTTAAAAATTATTCATAGGGATTTGAAAGCTAGTAATATACTTCTTGATGGAGAGATGAACCCCAAAATTTCAGATTTTGGGACGGCACGAATATTTGAACGAAACCAAACTCAAGCAAATACAAATAGGGTAATCGGGACATTGTAAGTTTGATGAACCTATTCAGTTTACACTTAGAATATAACTAATATATTTAAGAAATTGATGAATCTTTGAAAAGCATTTTAATTTGAATTCTACCATAATGGGCAGTGGTTATATGTCGCCAGAATATGCACTAAAGGGTCTCTTCTCAATGAAATCAGACGTCTTTAGCTTTGGAGTTTTACTGTTAGAGATCATTAGTGGCAAGAAGAATCTTACTTCTTACAATGATGATCTACTCTCAAATTTAATAAAACATGTGAGTGCATCATAGATGTACATTTTAGCATTCCATATTGCAAAAGTTTTTTTTTTTTTTTTTACATTTTTTTTAAAGAAATGTTGTAACTTTTCAGACGTGGGACTTGTGGAGTGAAGACAGAGCTTTAGAGATAGTTGATTTTTCAATGGGCAATTCTTGGCAAGAGCTTGAAGTTTTGAGGTGTATCCATGTTGGGCTCTTATGTGTTCAAGGTAATGCTGTGGATAGGCCAACCATGTCAACAATTGTTTTCATGTTAAGCAATGAAGTAGCTCTTCCTTCTCCAAAACAACCAGCATTTGTTGTCAAACAAACCAATAGGGACCCAAACTCAAGTTCAATGGGACCCACATCGAGTACATGTTCCAAAAACGAGGTTACAATTACAATGATTGGTCCCCGATAGAATATCCATGTCTATCTGAAAGTTACTTATACTGATGGAATTATTGTTATGGTTAGTTTTTACCCCAAAATTATATGTACTACCAATCTTTCTTATGCTTTTAAAAAAATATTTATTATCGATAATACATTATTCAAAAGATAGCTATGATCCACAATAGGCAGATTGATTTTATGCAGAAGAAAATATATACGTCATTTCCCTTGCCTTTTTTCAATTAATTCAGTATTCTAAAGGAAGTATATGTGACACACATGCTTACTCATTTGCTATGTATTTATTGTTTATTTTCTAACTTTGTTTGGTTGTGTTAAAATTGGCTGAGTATCAATTTGAAAGAAACTTTGAACTAAATTTTGTTCACCACCTATGTAATTTCACCTACCCCCTTGAAACCTAAAGCTTCCGGCTACGGTATAACCCCACCACTTTATTACCCTTTGGTTAAACCCCACCTTCCTATGTCGTTATCCCACTCCCCTGGACTGTATAAACTCTCAACACACTAGGAAAAAGGAACACATTTAGACATTGGATGAAAGGAGAGAGTTAAATCCTACTCATTCAGTATCTCACTATTCCAGTAATCGCTACCTCTCCCTCTTTCTCATCTTCAACCAACACCTTCCACCTAACTCACTAGCTGTACAGAGTTACCAAAGAGACCCTCCCACCCTCTAGCTTCTCCTCAACCAGCAAAGTATCTCTCTCTCTCTCTCTCTCTCTCTCTCTCTCCACATGCTACTGAATATAATCCTATTCACTATGCATATATGAAGATAGGACAACATTTGCACATGCATCAATGATATGTGTATGAATTTCATGTGAATATATAATTGTGCAAGTATGGTGGTGCGGTGCTGTGTGAATGCCTATGGTATTGCATGCGGGACGTATGGGTATGCAGGGATACACACATGATGGCTACATACAAAATAATGTAGGAGTATATCCACGGGCATGCATGATTGAATGCATGTGCACAAGATACGTGTGTGTAAATTGTACATGCATATAGATGTGTATGTGGGATGTGGTTGTGCATAGACATAAGTTGGATATATATATATATATATATATATATATGCTGGAGAGTGTACATTCATGAAGTAACATGGTGATGCACATACATGCATGCATGCGAGTCACATTCAATAAATCTCATTATAATAATTAAGTCGTTTGCATAAGCGGATTCCTTCAAGTATTGCTTTTAATTCCGCATTATTGTTCGTACTAGTGCCAAAATATCTTAAAAAAGCCGCTTTTGCCATATCATGACAGTCCCGAATAATTCCTCCACTTCCTGAAGTACCCAGATTGCCCCTATAGCGTCCATCACAATTAAGTTTTATCCACCCTACTGGAGGTTTAACCCACAAAATAATTTTTCCAAACGTGGCGCGAACTCCCTGATGTTTAATTCGAAACTCCTTCAAAATCATAATGTTTGACATCTTAAATTTTTGAAAAGAATTAATGCTTTCAGCTGAAAAACTAGCCTAGCATCGAACACTTCTCCACATTTGATCTGCACTTTGATATACTCTTTCCATTCTTGCTTTGCATCTTCAATTCCAGAGGCACCACGTAATCAAACACGAAATCAGTCCAATTAAAATTGTAATAACCCCAAAAAGAGACTATGTAAGTTTAGTGGGGTGATTTAATTAATTAATCAAATTAATTTTTTTTAATTTTTTTTTTTGGAATCACCCTACTAAACTTACATAGTCTCTTTTTGGGGTTATTACACAAATACCTTTAATAGATGATTTTTGAGTATAATGGAACCAGTTTGCAATTCAGTTTTTCCAGGGAAGGAACCACTAGAAAGGAATCCCCAACACCACACTAGCCCAACGCCAAACCTCTAAAGCCACCTTGCTTAAAGAAAGAACGTGAATATTTTTTTCCTGACTTCTCTGCAAGCAGCAATCACATGCTGAATCCAACGATATTCCATTAGACTAAATTCTATCATAAACTGCCAAACATCTAAACTAGGCTTTCCATAAATACATTGAGATTCTTTTGGGCAATGAAGAATGCCAAAACCAATCATTCCACATAAAATTATTGCTTTTGCTCCTTACGGCTTCCCATGTCGTTTTTGTAGAGAAATTACCGTCACGGGCAGACTTCCAAATGAATATATCTCGACCATTCTTACCCGTCAGCACATTATGCAAAATTTCCATTGTTCTATCAGCCCCAACCAATTCCAGTAATAAATTAGAGTTCCAGTTATTATTTAGGTAGGAATCCTTAATACATAGCTTCTTGTTCGAAATATCCTTAGTGCGCATAAATAATGGACTTGATGCAAGCCACCTATCAAACCAAAAAGAAGAGTTCCCACCTCTCACCAAAATTTTTACACTATCCATAACTTTCGGAATTGTGGCCTTCATTGATCCCTAGAATCGAGAGTCATTTGGTCTTCCATTCCTTATTAATAAATGATCATTTTTGTAATATTTAGCCTTAGAGAAACTTGACCATAGATTGTTAGACGTGAGCAATCTGAAGGCAAATTTCATGAGAAGAGATTTTTGAACTTTTTTAAGATCTCTCAAGCTCATACCCCCTTCTGAGGTAGGTTTACAAATTCTCCCCCAAGAGCGCCTATGAATCCTCCTTTTACCTTACACCTCTCCCTAAAAAAGATTAGCAAGAAGTAGGTATGTACGTATGTATTGTTTGTGTCACTACAAAAAAAAAAGGTTATTAGTGACGGTTTCGATTTCATCACCAAAATGGCTGTGACAATTAATTATTAGTGATAGTTTTATTCCGTCACTAAAAACCTAAGACCATCACTATAAATTGCACATTTCTCGGCTAAAAATCGTCACTTATACTCACTAGTGGCACTATTAGTGATGGTTGTAGAACTGTCACTAAACATTTAAAAAAATTATTAGTTTTTTAAATCATCTATTAATTCCTATTAAAACCTATAATTACATTTTAGCACATATAATATTGAGCCAAAATTATTTAAAAATTCATAAATTGTTCAAAATTCATATACAAATTATTTGGAAACATGATCATACATGATCTATTTAGATAACAAAAAATACAAAAAAAAACAAAACTCCATCCAACTGTAGTGCTCAAAATCGTCCTTATCTTCTTGTGACAACCCGCAGACCTTACAAAGTAATCAATATTAAAAAAAAAAATTAGTATACAAATTTTGAACATATATGTACGTACTATAAGAATAAATGATTTGATAGCGTAATGATTGGAGATAGTTAAACAAAAAAGGATACAATTTAAAATGGCTAAATTTGATCAGTTGAAATTAACCCCACTCGGTTTGGACCTTGTATGCCTGACTTGGACACCTGAGTACTATAATCCACTAAGTTTGTTAAGTTTGTTTTTATTCTAACTTTACTTCTAAGTGTGCAAAAAGCTCTCAAGGAAGAGTTTTTGGGCACTGTCAGCTCCGGCACATCCAGATCAATGTGACGGACGTGTTGAAACTAACCCCACTTAGGTTGGACCTTGTATTTTCAAATTGGGATACTTGTGTTGACTTTTTGAGTCCTGTCTCTTTTTTGATAATGACAAATACATGGTATTTAATGTTTGTTGAGTTTGTGTGGAGGATCAAATTGGAAAAATCATATGGCGGCACACAGTGGCTTGAAGAAAAAGAAGACCCAAAGTCTCCAAATTCTTTGTAATTCATATTCAATTCATTGGGACTATAATAATTAATTATCAGTCTGTAATAATCTGCATATAATGCATGTGGGAACTTATAAGCTCAAGACCATAGAATGACCTTAGGGATCGGTCGACTGATAACAGATTTTTGGGTCTAGGTAAAAGACCTTAGAAATACCCTATGACCTTGCACAGACACTTAGAATAAGTCCCCACTATCATCTATACAATTAGGGGTACAAATTTAAACCTAAGTCTTAAAATGATAAAAGATTCAGGCAACTGAACCTTGGCATTGAAAGTGCCTCGGTCGACCGAACTATTGGAAAGTCGAAATATTGACTTGATTTCGGGCGACCGAACTAAAGAGAACGTAACATTCTCGGTCGACCAAATATATTATTCCGACTTTTCCAACAACTCGGGCGCCCGAACTCCATGGTCATTTTGACCTTGGGCAACCAAACATGCAAGTTCGGCATACCAAACTTAAGGACAGGCAAGTAAATCTTGAACATTTTGAAAATCGCCTAGTTTAGCCACTCGAACCATTTTTCAAGCACCAAAAATTCAAAATAACCTTTTTTTCTTATGTGTCTGTTTGAGTGACTAAACCTATGGTTCGGTCGACTGAAACTCTCAGGTTAGCTTAATTTTTACCGCTTTTAGTTGGGGTTAAACATATTTAATTTTTTAAAACACATTTAAAATAATTTTAATAATTACCCGTGTATCCCAATGGTAATATTTTTGAGTGTGCCTATATATATGTCCATTTGCACAAATTAAGTTAGGATTAGGGATTTTGATTAGAAAAATTTCCTCTAAATTTTTGAGAGTTATTCCTTCACATTCAAACCCTAATACTCATCCTTTTTGAAAATTTTTTTGAGTGAGATTATACTAAGATTACCAACACTCCCTTCTATAGCTTATACTCTCATTGGCTTGATTGATTGTTGATTTTGTTGGGAGTTAAGCCAAAAGGTTTTCTTGGGATTTAATCTATAAATTCATTTTTGGGGAAATCTTATTTAGCTTGTGAGTCTTTGCATTTTGATTGCACGACTCTTAAGCTTGTCTTGTATTGTGAAGTAAATATTTTTGACAAGCTTAGTTTACAAAATATCTTTTGTGCTTAAAGTTTTTGAAAATCATTTTGAGATATTCAATTATATTTACGAAATCTTTGAAACCCAATTTGTGATTCATATACTTATATATTATTTCAAAGATAGTTTGAGAATACACTCTTGTTCTTGATTGACTATAGAAATTAGATTGAGTGTTGTCACACATATTGCACTGAGCTTATAGTTATGAGCTTGTTGATGTGCATTGATTGATATCCGTACGTAATCTTCTTGTGATAGAAGCAATTTGAATTGTACAAAAATTTATATTTTATTGTTGTATTCCAGGCGTGGCTTGAGGGGGATTGATCTAACCCGTAAGGATCAGGTTAGGGTCGGCCCTATGAATTTGACTAGGGTCTTCTCCGCCTCGCAAGGAGAATTTGTAAAAATTGAAGTCAGCCTTGGAAATTTGACCTAGTTGTAAATGGTGCCACTCCGCATGTTAAGTGAGCAATAGTGATAATCTTCAGGCTTGCGAGCTGAGGCGGGGATGTAGGCATAGTTGGCAGAATCCCGATAACGTATTGTGTGTGCATTTTACATTTCTTCAATTTATTTACTACACATGTATGTTATACTATGAATGTTGTGCATGATTTAATTTCCACATCTTACATTTATCTGTGCATTTGGGTTTATGAGTATATAGATAGACCCTAAGTTGAGTATTACTGCTATTGATTTGGACATACCTAGGAATAAATTTTAAATATCCAATTCACCCCCATCTTGGGAATACACCAATTCCAACAAATTGAGTGCTTAAAATTAACTAAGTTTATTAAGTTCACCTATAAGCGCATAAATTTCAATCGGGGAGGAGTTTTTGGGCACCATCAGCTTCGGGCATGTTGACCTCAATGTCAGGGACGTGTCAGAACCGACCCTACTCTACTTAGACCTCGTAGGCTTGACTTGGACAGCTAAGTGCTAAAATTCACTAAGTTTGCTAAATTTGTTTGTATTCTAACTTTACTTCTAAGTGCGAAAAAAAGCTCCCGATGAGGAGTTTTTTTTGGCACCGTTAGCTCTAACACATCCAGCTAAATACGGCGGACGTGTTCAGACTAACCCCACTTAGTTTGGACCTTGTATGTTCGAATTGGGCATTTGAGTGCTCAAAATTAACTAATTTTACTTGATTTTCCTCTAAGTGCATAATTTTCAATTGGAGGGGAGTTTTTGGGCACCGTAAGCTCTGGCACGTCGAGCACAATGTCACGGACGTGTCAGGACTGACTCCACTTGGTTTAGATCTCGTATGCTCGACTTGGACACCTGAGTGCTAAAATTCACTAAGTTTCCTAAGTTTGTTTACATTCTAACTTTGCTTCTAAGTAAAAAGCTCCCCGAGAGGAAATTTTAGGCACCATCAGCTCCAGCACATCAGCTCAATGTGGCGGACGTGTTGGGACTAACCCCACTCATTTGGACATTGTATGCTCGAATTGGACATCTGAGCACTTAAAATCAATTAAGTTTACTAAGTTTTCCTTTAAGAACATGTTTTTTAATTGGGGAGGAGGTTTTGGGCACCGTAAGCTCTGGTAGGTTGAGCTCAATGTCACGGACATGTCGAGACTGACCCCACTCAGTCTGGACCTTGTATGCCTAACTTAGACACCTGAATGCTAAAATACACAAAGTTTGTTAAGTTTGTTTGTATTCTAACTTTGCTTCTAAGTGCGTAAAAAGGTCTCAGGGAGAAGTTTTTGGGCAACATCAGTTACGACACGTCTAGCTCAATGTGACGGATGTGTCAGGAATTTTTCCACTTAGTGTGGATCATGTGTGCCTAAATTGGACACCTGAGTGCTTAAAATCAACTATGTTTATTAAGTTCGCCACTAAGCAGATAAATTTCAATTAGGGAGGAGTTTTTAGGCATTGTTAGCTCGGGCATGTTAAGCTCAATGTCACAGATGTGTTAGGATTGACCCGAACTTGTTTGAACCTCGCATGCCTAACTTAGACACCTACATTCTAAAATCCATTAAGCTTGTTAAGTTTGTATGTATTTTAACTTTGCTTCTAAGTGCGCAAAAAGTTCTTAGGGAGGAATTTTCGGGCGCCATCAGTTCGAGCATGTCCACTTAATGTGACGGATATGTCGGAACTGACCCCACTTAACTTGGGCCGCGTATGCTGAAATTGGACACCTAAGTGCTTAAAAGTAATTTATTGGCCTAACAAGGCTTAAGAATCTTATTTTGATGATAGCAAATCAAATGACCTCAACATATTTGGTTAAGTGATGATGTTTCAGGACTTAAGTATTTCTAATAAAAGGTTCAAGATCTCAAGTGCTTGATCAAGTTCATTAAAACCTGGGACTCAAAAATAGAAAATCTAATGAAGCTTAAAGTCTATTAAAGAATGAAGACAAGATAGACACAAAGAATGGAAGCAAAAGCATGAAGACTTAGTGTTTTAGAAAGTTAGAATCTTAAGAAGTCTCATGTAAGTACTTCACAAATTTCAATATAAATGTTTGAAACTCTTAGGAACTATTATTGACTTTGAAACCTATTTTTGAAAATCTCGTAAAATGTTTGAAAGGCTTAATTAAGTTTTCCAAGATTAAAGATTAAAGTGTTAAAATCAAAGTTTTTGGAAATTCCTAAAAGTTGTAAGATGAGGCAACTATGGTGTTTGATCAGTTGATTGACGTGTTTATGCTAAAAAAATGAGCAAACATAATAGAATTGGGCGACTGAGTCAGTACTGACTTTTGAAATGTTCTAAACTGTAAAAGCTCAGGTGACTAATCATTCAAGCTCAGGTGACTAACACAACACGGACTTTTAAAATTCGCT
This sequence comes from Malania oleifera, assembly GCF_029873635.1. Taxonomy (NCBI): domain Eukaryota; kingdom Viridiplantae; phylum Streptophyta; class Magnoliopsida; order Santalales; family Ximeniaceae; genus Malania; species Malania oleifera. The sequence continues at coordinate 13,194,466 of NC_080420.1, read as the reverse complement.
GAATTATAAAGGAACAGGTGACTGACCTCGATAATCACATCGATTGACCTTCGCATTTTCAAATTTAAAACAACAAGGGAAAGTTTCGAAATTGGATTGCTTGGTCCCCAAATTTTGTAAAAACTTGGGAAACACTACAAGAAACTTGGAGAATATGAAATTTACTTTTTTTTTTATATCTTTAAATACATGTTAAACCTAAGGATTAAACACACAAACAATCAGTAATCAATCAATTCCTCATACATTCAAAGTTATCTTGCTAAATATACTTGCTGAAAGTTCTTGCTGAGATTTTTTTGATTAAAAGCTCATGGTTCTTACTCTTTCACTGAAATTTTCAACTTAAGATAGAACCCTAGTGATATCTTCTTGAGCTTCAATTCTTTATATTGTTATTTTTGCCGAAGTATATTGTTCTTTAACTTGTACAAATCTGCTTTAACTGAGAGTGTTTATTGTACGACAAAATGTTTGCTTCTTTGTATTGTGTTTTTGACGATTCAGAGTTGTTGGATTGTTGACTAGAAAGAAGGGGTATTCTTATTAAAGAGGGGTCTCCACCTAAGAAGGAGAGAGGTTGTAACTTTGCCTAATTAAGAAAGTTAGAATCCTCACAGTAGTTGCTTGGGGCAAGGACGTAGGTTGTAGGTCGAACCGTGTAAAAAATCTGTTTTTAAGATCTTCTCCATACTTGCTTTAATTTTCTATAAGAATATTATATGCGTGTATGATTTTTTACGTCTTGCTGAGGTTTGGGAATTGCTGGAATCTTAAATTTAATCAATATTTGAAATCAGCATACTGTAAACTCGTAGGCTAGTTTTATATATTCAATAAAACTCTGATTTCTGAATATCATATTAAAGAATTGAGTTTGAGTTGAATATTGATTAAACATTATCAATAGTATATTGATTGTAAATATTGATTAAGTGCTAAAAGTAAATATTACTGAAATTGAAATTCAATTGAGGAATTTGTAATACAAAGTAAGCAAAGAAAATTTTTTAATCCCAATTCACCCCCCTCTTGGGAGTATAACTAGATTCTTAATTGGTAGCGGAGACCTAGATTGTAGTAAATCTTAAACTAGAAGCTACATAAAGTTCCGTATAGCAAACCTAGGTGTATCTTCTTTTGCTAAGGGTCAATCCTCCTATATACCACCCATCTTCTGTGGTGTTAACTACACCTTTTGGAAATAACAAATGAGGATATACTGGCAAACCATGAATTAGAAAGCTTGGAAAGTTGTCACACATGGTGACCTTATCCTTACCAAAACCGTAGAAAATAAAGAAATACCAAAAGAAGAAAGAGAGATGATAGATAATGACTTAAAGATGTTGCAGATAAACTCTAGTGCAATGAATGCAATATATTGTGCTTTAGATGTAAATGAATTTAATAGGATTATGGAATGTAAATTAGTTAAAGAAATTTGGGATAAATTTGAAGTAACTTATGAAGGAACGGTTGGTGTAAGAGATAGTAGAATCGATATGCTCACTAGCGAGTATAAAACATTTAGGATGAACCCTGATGAGACCATCACTAGTATGTACACTAGGTTCACCCACATAATAAAATCCCTTAATGCCTAAGGGAAAAATTACTCCACATATGAAATGATCCGGAAAATCCTAAGAAGACTTCCACCAATATAGGAACCTAAGGCCAATGCAATTACGGAAGGAAGAAACTTGAAAAACACTTCTCTTAATGATTTGATTGGATCACTTCTCACATATAAGATGATCATAAATGAAAGAAATTTTGAAAAAAACTAACACAAGAAATCAATAACCCTTAAGTCTGCTAAAGAAAGCTCTAGAGAAGAAGAAGAAGACAACGAATTAGACAATGATGATATAGCATTGATTACTAGGAGACTTGGAAAATTCTTCTAGAAAAATAAGAAATTTACTTGAAAATTCAGAGGCTCAAAATCTGATAAAGGAGAAACAAGCAAAACGAAACCAAGAATGAATTGCCTGCATGTTATAATTGCAAAAAGGTTGGGCATATAAAACCTGATTGTCCACAGCTTAAGAAAGACAAGAAGAAGAGAAATAAGATAATGAAAGCTATTGTGGGACGACACAAACTCAAGTGAATCAGAAAACGAATCAAGTGATCAAGAAGTGTCAAACCTCTACTTTATGGCTAAAGATGCTGAAGTAAATTCCTACAATAGCTCATATGAAGAATCTGGTGATGAATCATATAGTAACTCATGTGAAAGCATGCCTTTATATAGAGAACTTTAGGCTGAACTATTTACTTTGCATAAAAAGTTCATAAGAGTAACCAAAAGTAACTTAGCTTTGGAAGAACAAAATAAAACACTCAAGAACCAACTAGAGACTTCAAAATCAGCTAAAAAAGAAAAAAATTCACACATTGATGATCTCATGAATAAAATAAACAAGATATCTCAAGATTTAGTAAAACTGCAAGTAAATGGTGAAAGAAAGAAGGATTAGAAATAAGGAACCTTAAAAGTAAAATTGAGGATAAAGACAAAATCATTTACAATTTCACAAAATGAAAGGAAAACTTTGAAAAACTGATTGGAACTCAAAGAATGTCATTAGATAAAGAAAGAATTTGATACAATGGATTTGAAAACTAGAAGAAAAACAAATCTCTATATGGGATACTTCGTAAAGGAATGAAAACATTTTGCCAGCACGTCTTCCACAAATACTTATGAACATACTTCTTTCTTCTTGCGTAATAAAAAGAAACATATAAAGTTTGAACGTCCATTTAAAAGGAAAAATGTTAAAGTCAAGAAAGTATGGAAAGTCAAAGCTGAAAATAAACTTGAAATAAAAAGACTTAGGAATGTTTGGATGTCAAAAGTAACACCTTGAACCCATCTTGTAGGTGTGCTTTAGGACCACTCCATCAAAAGATAAGTGGTATTCAGATAGTGGGTGTTCAAGACACATGACCGGAGACAAATGAAAATTTACCACACTAATGTAAAAAGATGGTGGATATGTCACCTTCGACGACAATGCTAAAGCTAAAATTATCGGTATCGAAAAAGTAGCTAAATGAACCTCCTTAACCATTGATGATGTTTTATTAGTAGATCGGCTAAAACATATTCTACTATGTATAAGTCAATTAAGTGATAAAGGCTTTGACATAATCTTTAGAAAAAACAAATGCATAGTTGAAAATAGATAAAAACACGATGTTTTATTCACTGCTAATAGGGTTGATAATGTGTATTGTATAAACTTTGAAAATCTAATATCTTAAGAAATCACATGCTTAATAGCCATGAATGAAGCTAGCTGGCTGTGGCATAGAAGACTAGGACATGCTAGTATGGATTTGTTATCTAAATTAGCTAAAAAGAACTTAGTTAAAGGATTGCTCCGCACTAAGTTTGTAAAGGACAAAATATGCGACACTTGTCAATTTGGAAAGTAAATTAAGACTAGTTTTAAAAATAAGAAACATATTTCCACTAGCAGGCCCTTAGAGCTTATCCACTTAGATTTATTTGGCCATACTAGAACCTAAAGTCTAGGAGGAAAGCAATATGCTTTCGTCATTGTTGACGACTACTCCAGATTCACCTCGGTACTCTTCTTAGCCTCCAAATATGAAGTGAAATTAGGAATAACTTCCCAAGAGGGGGGTGAATTGGCTTTTTAAAACTTTCTCTTTAGTTCTTTTAAAATCCTTAACTTCTTTTGTGATTTAACCAATTCTTTGACTTTTTTAATTATTTTTTTAATCAAATAAGAACAATCAATCAACAACACAATTAAATTTTCAATCTTCAACCACACTTTGAAAGTAAGAACAATCAAACAATTAATCACAACTTCCAAAACAACACAACCAGTTTGATTGCCAAATATTAATTTACTTCAGCACTATAAGATTGATGAAAGCATTCATCGCCATTAAATGTTGCTTGATTAAAATGTGACTTGTTTACCAATAAATGATTTTCTTGTCTTTTATGGCTTATTGATTGGGGACTAGTCTGGTTCTGCATAGGTTAGCCATTGATTTTGTTTCTATTATGTGGACTAGTCTCGTTCTGCATTGGTTAGCCACTGATTTTGTTTCTGTTATGTGGTAGTTGATGAAGAAGTGCATATGACACTTGCTCATCAGCTCTACAAGGTTGGGAACTATAAGCAGGCACTGGAGCAGAGCAATATTGTTTTTGAGAGAAGCCCACTAGGAACTGATAATTTTCTTCTTTTGGGTGCTATTTATTATCAAGTTTCTTTTTTTAGTTGAATCTCTTGCAATTCCTGAGTTCTGCTTAAATACATGCATATGAATATATTTTTTTTTTATTTTTCCTTCGCCTTTTTTTTTTTTTTTGTGTTGCTGCCTGCTTATCTCCATTTTGTTATTTTGGTGAATCTGAATTCCTCTAATCTTTGAATGTGTGTTTTGGTTATTATACAGTTGCATGATTTTGATATGTGCAATGCAAAAAACGAAGAAGCCTTTAGAATTGAGCCACATTTTGCAAAATGCTTTGGAAACATGGCAAATGCTTGGAAGGTAACTACAAAGATTTTTGTTAAGTAGTACAGGCATGTTAGGTTCTGATTTTGTCGAATTTTTTCTTCAACTTTACTAATTAATAAACCCATGTATAGCAGGGTTGACTCTATAGCAAATACTAAATAATAGTAATAACGAATCTATAACTTTGCTGTTGAATCCAACTATTTCAGTAATCTCTTTCCTACAATTTGAAAAATATGGGAAAATTCAAATCCTTGATACATAAAGGAATTTCTGAAAATATAAATAATTGTAAGAAAAATAAAAAATCAGAAGAATTTAACATAATAAAACCATAGCATGGTGTAGATCCTCATATCTCAACTAGGAAACTTAAAAATCGCCCAAATCTAATAAATAAATAAATAAAAACCATACTTGACTCGGGAGAGGGCAGCCGGAGGTGGGGTTGGGAGGTAAAGGACTCGATGGCGATGGTAGCAGTGACGGCGGCTAAGGCTCCAAGGGCTCAGCTAGCTGGGGCTCTTGGGCGAGGGTTGGGAGGCAGAGGACTCGACAGTGATGGTAGCAGCGGTAGCGGCTGCGGCTTCGAGAGCTCAGCCAGCTGGGGCTCTTGGGCGGGGATGAAGGTGTAGGTGGTGATGTGCTTGAAGAAGGAAGGAGGAAGGAGGAAAGAGGGGAGGAGAGAAAGGAGGGGTATTGAAGAGAGGAGAATCTAGAGGGGAGGATCGGGAGAGGAGCGGATAAAGGAAAGGAGGGAACAGAGGAAGATTGGGGCGAAATTAATAAAAGAACTAGTAGTGACAAATCCATAACCGTCACTACTAGTGGGGCAATAGTGACGAATAAATAAATTCGTTACTAATACTCTGAAATAAAAATTTTTATTTATTTTTAAATACGTGAAGTATTAGTAATGGTTCTCAAATCCGTCACTATTAGTGGGGTAATAGTGACGAATAAATAAATTCGTCACTAATACTCTGAAACAAAATTTTTTATTTATTTTTAAATACGGGAAGTATTAGTGACGGTTCTCAAATCCGTCACTAATATTGGGGCAATAATGACGAATAAATAAATTTGTCACTAATATTCTGAAATAAAAATTTTTATTTATTTTTAAATACAGGAAATATTAGTGACAGTTCTTAAATTCGTCACTAATTTAGGGCAATAGTGACGAATATATAAATTCGTCACTAATACTCTAAAACAAAAATATTGAGATTATTTTTAAATACGAGAAGTATGAGTGACGGTTCTCAAATCCGTCACTAATAATGGGCAAATAGTGATGAATAAATAAATTCGTCACTAATACTCTGAAAAAAAAAAAGTATTTATTTTTAAATACGGGAAGTATTAGTGACGGTTTTCAAATCCGTCACTACTAATGGGGTAATAGTGACAAATAAATAAATTCGTCACTAACACTGTAAAACAAAAAAAATTCTTTATTTTTAAATACGAAAAGTATTAGTGACGGTTCTCAAATCCGTCACTACTAGTGGGACAATAGTGACGAATAAATAAATTCGTCATTAATACTCTGAAACAAATTTTTTTTTTACATTCGGGAAGTATTAGTGACGGTTCTCAAATCCATCACTAATTATGAGCAAATAGTGACAAATATATAAATTCGTCACTAATACTCTGAAATAAAAATTTCTATTTATTTTTAAATACGAGAAGTATTAGTGACGGTGCTCAAATCCATCACTAAGAATGGGCAAATAGTATATACATTCGTCACTAATACTCTAAAAAAAAATTTTTATTTATTTTTAAAATAGTAGTAGTGACGGTTATTTATTCATCACTAATGAATATCTTTTAATGACGGATCTTGTTCGTCACTAACACCGTACAAATCTTCGTAAATATTTTCTCGAGATAATTTAAGCGCGTAAAACTATTTCCCGTTATTTTTTTCGGTTTTTAGTGACAAAATTATTAGTGATGGATTCAATTTTGTCACTAATAGTTCCTTATTAGTGACAGTTCTCAAATCCGTCACTAATACTCACTTTTAGTAACGAAATTGAATCCGTTATTAATAATTTCGTCACTAAAAACCAGTTTTTTTGTAGTGGAGACCCTCCCACCCTCTAGGTTCTCCTCAACCACCAAAGTATCTCTCTCTTTCTCTCTCTCTCTCTCCCTCTGCACATGCTACTGAATATAATCCTATTCCCTTGACCAGTAAAGAAAGGGTAGTGTAATCGATGTCGCTCCACCCATCAAGCGAGTATTTAGTAAATCCTCTTGTTTGTAAGTTTGAGGCGGGGACATAGGCATTATTGGCCGAACCCCGATATCATTTTCCGTGTGAGCTCTTTATATTTCTGTACATCTATGCTTATATTTAATTTATTATGAATGTGTGTGTTGACTTTTTGAGTCTGATCCTTGTTTTGATATTGACAATGCACATATTTCTTATGTGTGTACTTAGGTCCATTAATTTTTCACACACATAAGGCAACGATGGTGGAAGCTTACAAGACTTAAAGACTATACGATTAAGCGCATTCCGTGAAGTCGTAAGATCAAAAGGACGAAGACATTTATTTTTAATTTGTATAGGCATTTATTTTTTTATCTTTGGTCTGTAATATTGCATGTATATGCATGATGTGTTTGAAAGCTTAGAATGACCGTAGATAGACCCTAGGGACCAACACATCTCACCAAAAATTCTTTTCTAAATATGCCAAAATCATACACAATTTTTGAAATAGCTTTAAAGTCAAAATCGAGGCTAGAACAAAGTTTACGAAAACTTCAATTGACCGACATCGGATTTTTTCGATGACTTCAAAAAGGACCTAGAAATGATCCTAGGACACTCACTTATGCATACTCATACTTGGTCATTTGAAATAGGGTGATCGTTGGCTCAAACAGGATCGAAATGCACAAGTTTTGCACTTTCAGTCGACCGACCCTCATAGTTCATTTGTAGCCCGATCGACCGAACCTAGGTCTAGGTCAACGGATGACCATGTCCCGGTCAACCGAACTCTTATAGTTCAAATGGCCCCGGTCGATCGAACCTCTTAGGTGTCAACTTTTTGAGCACCTGGTTGACCGATTCCAACACTCTAATCGACCGAGAGTCCTCGGGAAATGCCCTAACAACCTAATTGACCGAACTTCTCAGTTCAAAATGCCCTGGTCGACTGAACCTCGCTGTTTTGAAAAATTGTCTTTTCTGGTCGACCGAACCTTTAGTTCATTTTCACCCTAGTCAACCGAACCGCGGTAATTTGAAAAAATCGCCCTTCTTGGTCGACCAACCCTAAAGTTCAAAATTGGCTCGATCGACTAAGCCATATGAACTTCGGTCGACCGAAAGTCTTCTAGTCAACCGGTGCTTTCGGGTTGGAATAATTTTTAAGTGTTTAAAACGTCATTAAACTTAATTAAACTCTTTCAAAATACCGAGCGTGTCCCCAACGGTCATATTTTTCACAAACTCCATAAATACCCCCTTATTACTCCAGATTAGCAACTTTGATTAACTCTAAATTTCTCTCTAATCCTTTGTTAATCAAAGTTCCCCCAACTTGTTTTTATTGCAAAAATTTTTTCTTTGGGACAAAATATTTTATTCAAATCTCTCCAACTCTCTTTCACTTGTTTTATCTCAAAATCACTTTCAACGAGATTATTTTATTTTGGGCTTTATATTTGTATTTACATGCATATACTCTCATTTGCTACTTACGTTTTGAAAATCAATCTTTGAGAGTATTACTTGCATTTCTCTTGGATTATTTCCTTGATAAATATATTTTGGGAGAAGTTATCTATTGCACAAATATTCTATTGAGCTTAACTCCTAGATTCTCCAAGTATTTCTAACTTGCATAAATCTTTGATTGGAGAACATAATACTCATTTTTCATATACATTCTATTTGTGCAAAAATCATTGAAAGAGAAAAACCCTAGGTTCTCCTATAGTGTTATTGAAATATCTTTTTGGAGAAACCATTTATTAGGATTTAAATATAGTTAAGCACCCTAACTTCCCTGAGCATTATTTCACATCATTGGAGTGTGTATTTGTATAAGCTTAGTGTGTACATCTCTACTTGTATTTCAGAAGCATATTTTCATGTACAAAAATGGTTTTCACGTAACGGTTCGGTTCAGCCCGTTTATTAAACTAGGGAGTCTCAGCCCCGTAAATAAGACTGGTTTGGTTCAGTCCGGAATTGAATTGGGGAGTCTCAACCCCGCAAGTGGGACTAGTTTGGCTTAGCCCAGGAATTGATTTGGGGTTTTCCTCACCCCGTAAGGGGAGGATGTAAAAGGCTTTTGCTCCACCCGGTTAAGTGAGCAGGTATAGTGGAATCCTTGGGGGTAAGCCTAAGGCCGAGATGTAGGCTGGTTTGGCCGAACCTCGATAACAAATATGGTGTCGCTCTTTCTATCTTATTTAAATTCCTGCACTTTAATTTCAGCATGTGTATGAACGTTTATTTAATGTCAAAATTATTCTCATGCACACATTTGATTTAGATAAGATACTACACACGTGTATGTTTGCTTTTATTATTAAACTCACTTTACATACACATATACATGTTGAATGAGATATGATACTATGGTGAATCGGCAAATTGTTTAAATTAGCCAAAAAAATTTTAAAACGCAATTCACGCCCCTTCTTGGGATCACACCAATTCCAACAATGTGTATGGTTTTATATTATGCATGTTTGGGAAATACTGAGCCTACTGTACTTGTTTTGATTATTTGCTCAGTTAAATTATTGTTGGGGAATTGGTATTTGCGCAGATTGAACCTAAGGTTTGTGTAATACTGTTGTCATCTGATTTAACTTAGGAGATAATTTTTAAATACCCAATTCACCCCCTCCCTCTTGGAAATACATCAATTTCAATACCTTCTTTTTCTTTTTAATTTTTAAGAAAAAATTTTGATCATGTATGTGTAGAGATAAGATGAAGAAGCCAAGCTGAGACTCCTATTTGAGATTGACCAAGGTATCAGTTTGGTTTCCATAGATTGGTTACCCTTCACCTAGGGCTGCAACTTGGGGAGTCCAAAATGAACCCAACCAAATTGGTGGGCTTTGGTATAGCAAAAGCTTTACAAAACCTCATTTCAAGTTAGGCCCACGGGCACAAATAATTGGGTAATGAAATTTTATCCAACCCAAACTTAAGAATGCGTTTGGGAGTGTTCATTTTGGATCTTAAATTTAAATTTATGTACTTATATAAAACTCACTATAATTTGAAATGCATATTTTCTATATATATATGGGTACAAATTTAAAGCTAAGGTCTAAATTTTAAATTTTAAACATTAAATCAATATGTATACGTGGAATAGGGTGGCTGTAAGAGGCTGGAGTTGAGACAAAGGGTTCCATACTAGTGAGTTTTCCTTCAATCAACCCACTTTAGACTGGAGACTTGAACAAGCCAGAATTTTCATTTGTTATGCTGGGTTTCAGGACATGTCTAATATCTAAAATACATGTAATGGACATGTGTTTTGTGTAGCTGGAGCCAGGAGACGCGTGAATTGTGATCTACAAGCTGGAGACGCGTCCAAAGCTGTAATCCAGGGCTATTAATTGTAGATGAATGAAATTCCTCAAATTTATTTATTGTGATTTACTACAGCTTTCTATAAATAGAGGAGCTGTTGATAGATGATGTACAGAGAAGAAGGGGAGGAGTGAGGAAGAGAGAAGAGAGAGAGAGAGAGAGAGAGAGAGTTGTCTCTGAGAGATTGTATTTTTCCGGTAGTATAGTGAATTGTGGTGTGCTCCATGGACGTAGATCGATCTAGACCAAACCACGTTAATATATGGTGTCTCTATATTTTTTTGTGCTTGTTTATTGCTCATAGGGTCCTAACAAGTGGTATCAAAGCCTAGTTTGGAACAAAACTCCGGATTGGAGATTTTCACTGAAAATAGAGCTCTGCCTAGTGGCTGAAAATTGAAGTTTGAGGCCACCATCATGTTCATCTCGCGGAGATGAAGCCAACACTGCAAACCAAAGCTCGAAAGGAATCCAAACGGCAGCACACGCGCCAATACACACCTTGCCGGAGTTGTCCGTGTCCTCATGGGCCGTCACGTGTTGGTGACTGAGCGACCACACGACCGCACGCGCTCCACGCGTCTTCCTCACCCGGCCGCCTCGACCTAACCAGGTAACTCGCTCCAGACCACCCGAACTGGATCCGTATCCGGTTGATCCAGACCCGACCAACCATCGTCAGCTGCCACGTCAGTAGTAGGACCCATAGTGGGACCCACAGAAGCTGCTAGCAAGTGGGCCCACAACACCATGTCAACCATGGACCCCACTCTCTGCCACATCAGTAGAGGGCATCAGTAACGGCGTTAAGTAAAGGTAGGTATATTCCGTTAAGTTTTGGGAATATTCCATTGACCAGATTTGACTAAGTTTGACCAGATCTTTGTTCGGGTTTTTCGGAGTCATTGGGTCCGTGTTTCGAATGACTTGAACCATTTCTAAGGTTTTCAACCATTTCGAATCCAACTGTGTTATCCATTTGAGCTAATTCCGCCTCAAGATGTCAAACGAAGAGAGCTAAAAAATCGAGATGTTCAATGGCAACAATTTCGGTTTCTAGAAGATGCAAATTGAAGATTACTTGTTTAGGAAGGAGTTGCACTTACCATTAAAGGGTAAGCCAGCATCTATGAATGAGGACGAGTGGGAGTTGCTTGACTGGAAAGCTCTCGGAGCTATCAGAATGATGTTGTCAAAGTCAGTGGCATTTAATATCAAGAACATATCAACTACCAAGTCTCCGATGGATGCGCTTTCTAACATGTACGAGCAGCCGTCAACAACTAATAAGGTACATCTTATGAAAAGGTTATTTACTATATTCAAGTCTGCAGGTGAAAGTTTTAGCAGACATTTGAATAGTTTCAACGAGGTTTTGGACCAATATGCTTCAGTATGGATTACATTTGATAGTGAGATTCGTGACCTACTGATTCTCAGTCAGTTGCCCAAAAGTTGGAATGGTGATGTTACTGCAATCAGTTGCTCCACAGGGAAATCAAAGCTAGTATACGATGAGGTCGTTAACATGATTTTGACAGAAGAAATCAGAATGCAATCAAACCATGGTTCCACTTCGAGTTCGGCCTTGAACATGGAAAGTCGAGGTAGAGGAAACAAGCATGGACAATCAAACAACCACAGCAGATCTAGGCCCAGCCGACCTAAATCCAGAAATCTTAGAGGTTATCAGGACATAGGTTCCCAGTGCACAAAAAATATTGAGTGCTGGAACTGTGGAAAAACTGGTCATTACAAGAATTAGTGCAAAGGTTCGAAGAAAGAATATGAGACGAAGGCAGAGACAAAAGAAAATGTTGCTTCATAAAATGATGATATGTTGATCTGCTCTTTGGAGAGCAAAAATGAGTCTTGGGTTTTAGACTCTAGAGATTCATTCCATGCCACTTGCAGTAGAGATTGCCTAGAGGAGTATACACCAAGTGATTTCGGTAAAGTATACCTGGACAATGATCAACCTTACGACATTGTCGGCAAGGGGACAATGAAGATCAAGATGAATGGGTCAGTATGGAAGCTCAGAGATGTCAGATATATTCCAGACCCGAGGAAGAACTTGATCTCAGTTAGTCAACTGGCAGATGAAGGATATAACACAACTTTCATTGGTGATGAATAGAAGATTTCGAAGGGTGCATTGATGATTACACGAGGTAAGAAAAGTGGTACTCTTTATGTAACTCCTAATGCATGCATGTCTATTACAATTGCTATAGGCAATGATGATAGCAACATATGGCATCAACGACTCGGACACCTGAGCGAGAAGGGACTCAGGGTAATACACTCAAAGGGAAAATTAAGTGATTTACGGTCGGTGAAAATTAACACATGTGAGGATTGCATATTTGGGAAACAGAAGAGGGTCAGTTTTCAAATGAACATCAATATTGCAAAGAAAGAGAGACTTGAGCTAGTCCATTTAGATGTATGGGGACCGACGACCATTTCATCCACAAGTGGGAAGCATTACTTCGTGACATTTATTGATGATCATTCTCAGAAGGTATGTGTTTACTTCCTGAAATATAAATCTAATGTTTTTTATGCTTTTAAGATTTGGAAAGCAATGGTAGAAATGAAATTCGTTTGAAAATCAAGAAGCTGAGAACTGATAATGGTGGTGAGTATTATGACACCGAGTTAAAAAAATTCTACTCTGAGCATGGTGTCAGAATGGAAAGAACTGTGCCAGGTACGCCTCAGCACAATAGTGTAGCTGAGTAGATGAACATAACGTTGACAGAAAAAGCCGGAAGCATGCGTATGCAGTCAGACTTACCAAATATGTTTTGGACAAAAGTAGTCAACACAACATCTTATTTGATTAACAAGAGTCCATTAGTACAATTGGACTATAGTCTACCAGAAGAAGTATGAAGCGATAAAGAGGTAAGACCTTCATATTTGAGAATTTTTTGTTGTGTTGCATATGTACATATTAATGATCATGTCAGAAATAAGCTTGATCCAAAATCTAAGAAATGCGCCTTCGTCGGTTATGGTTGAGATGAATATGGGTATCGCATTTGGGATGATGAAAACAAAAAGGTGATCGGAAGTAAGGATGTGATTTTAGATTAAAAGGTAATGTACAAAGGTAGACATGCAACATAACCTACAGAGTTTGAAACAACCTTTGTAGATGTGGATGATGTCTTAGAAGTGTAAGGACACGTCAACGGAACACCGAGAATCCTCAGTAGAACATTGAGAATCCTCAGGCAGAGGAACCTATGGAGCAGATTGTTGCACCACCACCTCCTATTCCTGCTCTAGAGCTTAGAAGATCTTCTCGGCTTCATGTAACAAATATGAGGCATGTGAATCATTTACTTCTTACAGATGGAGGAGAACCTGAATGCTATGTTGAAGCATGTCAGGCAGGAGATTTGAGCAAGTGGGAGCTTGCAATGAAAGATGGGATGAAGTTTCTTACCTCCAACAAAACATGGGAACTAGCTAAGTTGCCCAAAGGTAAGAAGGCTCTTCACAACAAATGGGTGTACAGGATCAAAGAAGAGCATGATGGTTCCAAGAGGTATAAAGGTCGGTTAGTTGTCAAAGGTTTCGAACAGAAGGAAGGAATTGACTACAATGATATTTTTGCACCAGTTGTGAAGCTGACAACCATCAGATCTGTCTTAAGTATTGTTGCCTTAGAGGGTTTACAGCTTGAGCAGTTGGACGTGAAGATGACATTTCTTCACGGTGATCTTGATGAGGAAATTTATATGCAACAGCCAACAATTTTCTCAGTTAAAGGTAAAGAGAATCTTGTATGCAAATTTAAGAAAAGCTTGTATGGTATCAAACAAGCTTCTAGGCAGTGGTACAAGAAATTTGACAGATGTATGTAGAGGAAAAATTTTCAAAAGTGCAATGCTGACCACTATTGTTCTTTAAGAGGTATCGTACTAGCTATATTATCCTTTTGTTCTATGTTGATGATATACTAGTCGTAGAATCAGATATAGAAGAGATCAGAAAATTGATGCAGCAATTGTTAGAAGAGTTTGATATAAAAGACTTGGGTCCTACAAAGTAGATTCTTGGGATGTGGATCTCTAGAGATAAGCAACACGGAACGTTGCGGTTATCTCAGTCAGAGTATAGCAGCCGTGTTTTACAGAGGTTTAACATGAGCAGTGCCAATGTAGTAAATAAACCATTGGCAAGTCACTTTCGTCTCTTTAAGGATCAGTCTCCCCAAACATTTGAAGAAAAAGATTTCATGATTATGGTTTCATACGCCTCAACCGTTGGAAGTCTCATGTATGCTATGGTTCGTACCAGACCAGATATTGGTCAAGTAGCGGGAGTTGTCAGCAAGTATATGTCAAATCTAGGGAAGACACACTGGGAAGTAGTGAAGTGGATTTTGAGATATCTATGTGGTACTATTGATAAGTGCCTACGTTTCGGCAAAAGCAATTTGAAAATTCAAAGGTTTCTAGATGCTGATTTCGCAGGTGAAATTTATCATCGCAGAAGCACCACCGGGTATATATTCACTGTTGGCACAACAACTGTCAGTTGGATGTCACAGATACAAAAGATTGTTGTTCTATCCACTACAGAAGTTGAATATATACCAGTGACAGAAGCTAGTAAAGAGATGATTTGACTTCAAGGTTTGTCAACAAAACATGGATTAAAGCAAGAGAGTAATGTTTTGTATAGTGACAGTCAGAGTGTGATACATCTGGAAAAGAACTCAGCATTTCATTCCAGAACTAAACATATTGGACTACATTATCACTTCATCAGATCTCTGATAGAGGACGACGTGTTGACACTTGAAAAAATCCAAGGTAGCATAAATTCGGCAGATATGTTAACAAAGGTGGTGACTATAGAGAAGCTAAAGTTGTGTTCAAGTTAAGTTGGTTTTCATGCCTGAAGACATATTTTGAGTACATCATTTATTCAAATACTGATACTGATTGAAGAGGCATCTCTGTCTCTAAGTGGGAGATTATTGTGTAGCTAGAGCCAGGAGACGCGTGAGCTGTGATCTTCAAGTTAGAGACGCATCCACAGTTGTAATCCATGGCTCGCTATTAATTGTACACGAATAAAATTCCTCAATTTTTATTTATTGTGATTTACTCCAGCTATTTATAAATAGAGGAGCTATTGAGAGATGATGTACAGAGAAGAAGGAGAGGAATGAGGAAGAGAGAAGAGAGAGAGAGAGAGAGAGAGAGAGAGAGAGAGAGAGAGAGAGAGAGAGAGAGAGAGAGCTGTCTTTGAGAGATTGTATTTTTGCGGTTGTATAGTGAATTGTGGTGTGCTCCATGGACGTAAGTTGATCTAAACCGAACCACGTAAATTTCTGGTATCTCTCAATTTTCTAGTGCTTGTTTATTACTCACAGGGTCCTAACAATGTGAAGGGGAACTTCCCCTGTATAATTTCTCTAAATATTGAAATAGTTCATTATAATTTTATAATATGTGAAAACTTGACAAAACTTTTAAGAAATTTAAATTTTGTATTTGAATTTTTGTTAATTTATGAAAAAATTATTATAATTTTATACTATGTGTTGGCACCATGTTTTGTCCCACTTTAGGCCGGGGACTTGAACAAGCTAAAATTTTCATTTGTTATGTTGGGTTTCGGGACATGTCTAATATCTAAAATACATGTAATGGACATATGAAGGGGAACTACCCCTGTATAATTTTCCCAAACATTTAAATAGTTCATTATAATTTTATAACATGTGAAAACTTGACAAAACTTTTATGAAATTTAAATTTTGTATTTGAATTTATGTAAATTTATGAGAAATTCATTTTAATTTTATGCTATGTGTTGGCACCATGTTTTGCCCCCCTGCGGTTGGCGCAATTTATCAAAATTATAGAATTTTTTTTCCTCTCAATAAATTTTGAGTATTGAATTTGGATTTATGTAAATTTATGTAAAGATCATTACAATTTTACAGTACGACATATTTTTTCTTGGGGAAGGTGGAGGGGGCAATTTACCAAAACTACAGGATTTTTTTTTTATTGCCTCTTTTCCACCTTTTTTTTTTTTTTTTTGCAAACAGTTTCCGACTCGATTCAAAAGTAAACAAATTGAGGACTTAAATCAATTTTCTCCAAAAATGAAATTTTCCTAAGTTTATTTTTTTGAATAATTCCTAATTTGTCCTTTTTTGTAGATTTTCAAATCATTCTTCTCTTCAAATTTGTGGTCCTTCATGGGCCTTCAATTCATTTTCTCATCAAATTTCATAAACTGCAACCAAAAAAAAAAACTGAAACATCATGGTCAATTGCCCGTAACGAATACACATCAACCTTATAATTTATTAACTAAGAATAAAATAAAATGAAATGGAATTGACATGTGTAATTTCACATATTTATCATATAACTTTTCATTCAATATAACCTTTATTTTATCCCATTCAAGCATATACTAAACATAAACTTATAATACAAATCCTAGTAAAGAAATAAATATACCTTAAATTGGCATTCGGTATGCTTTAGGAAGGTAAAGATAACAAATTTTTTGAGAAGTTAAGTAGCGTTTGGAAGTATGAAATTTTAACCTTGAGTTAAATTATATAATATTTTAAATTTTTTTTACATTTAAAAAAAATCATTAAATTGATTTTATCCAAATTCATAACATGAAAGTTATGCTTTCAAACCCACTGCCAATCTAATTTGATAGTGAATTTTATGTAGACCACACAAATTTAATTTTATAGTGCAAACTCTCAAGTGCGGAGTCAAGATATTTTATTATATTTATATGATCAGATATTGAGCATCCTACAAGCTACTCACCAACTTCTCATTATGTATCATAAATGCTTGCAGTTAATACCACAACTGCTCCACAAAAGGTACAAGCCCCCACGTAGCTCTGCCTTTTAAATGCCCTTCAACCAAAATCTATGAATATTTCAATTCGTGTGTGTATGTGTTTGTGTTTGTGTTTGTGTGTGTGTGTGTGTGTGTGTGTGTGTGTTTTTTTTTTTAAATGTATTCATTGAGGGTTTATTAATAAACTTAAAGCTGCAAAACAATAACCCATATTTTATAATGCACTGATTTAATCCTTAAATTTTTAATATAAAAATTTCAAATCCTAATATTTATGATTTTCCTCACAACATGTTTAGTAAGTAGAACTAAAATGGAATCAAATTTAATATTTTTATTCTTGTAAAAAATTTTTATGTTTTTCTCATAAACCAAAGGTTACGTTAACAAATAAATTTTTTAACCTTGAGCCATTTATATCAATTATTACATTTTTTTCTCATTCATTACATTAAATAATTGGACTATCAGAGTACAACACTCACAAAATAGTGAATAAATAAAATGATGATATTTAGAAGATTAAGTGTTGTATTTATATTGTTTGGAATTAATGATCAAATAATTTTCAGCTTGATTGTTTAGAAGCATAGAATGATAATTCTAGATGAAAAAAATTTATAACGTCAAATACGACCCATATGATGAGGAATATGCACGTCATTCTAATTTTTTTAAAATTGCAAAAATGCTATTAGCCTATGGACTGTGAGCCCACCACCCTTAAGCAATTTTTTTTGAATTATGATGCAATTTTCTTTAAATTATAGTTTTTGTTTCAAATTTGTGGTCAAAAAATTTTTAGCTTGCCAGTTTGGGGGAGCATAGAATTGTGACATTAGATTTAAATTTACATAAATTTTGATAAAAGATAATACTTGTTTCCTTTTTGAAGTGCAAGAATATTTGGACGAAACCAAACTCAAGCAAATACAAATAGGGTAATCGGGACATTGTAAGTTTGATGAACCTATTCAGTTTACACTTAAAATATAACTAATATATTTAAGAAATTGATGAATCTTTGAAAAGCATTTTAATTTGAATTCTACCATAATGGGCAGCGGTTATATGTCGCCAGAATATGCACTAAAGGGTCTCTTCTCAATGAAATCAGACGTCTTTAGCTTTGGAGTTTTACTGTTAGAGATAATTAGTGGCAAGAAGAATCTTACTTCTTACAATGATGATCTACTCTCAAATTTAATAAAACATGTGAGTGCATCATAGATGTACATTTTAGCATTCCATATTGCTAAAGTTTTTTTTTTTTTTTTTTACATTTTTTTTAAAGAAATGTTGTAACTTTTCAGACGTGGGACTTGTGGAGTGAAGACAGAGCTTTAGAGATAGTTGATTTTTCAATGGGCAATTCTTGGCAAGAGCTTGAAGTTTTGAGGTGTATCCATGTTGGGCTCTTATGTGTTCAAGGTAATGCTGTGGATAGGCCAACCATGTCAACAATTGTTTTCATGTTAAGCAATGAAGTAGCTCTTCCTTCTCCAAAACAACCAGCATTTGTTGTCAAACAAACCAATAGGGACCCAAACTCAAGTTCAATGGGACCCACATCGAGTACATGTTCCAAAAACGAGGTTACAATTACAATGATTGGTCCCCGATAGAATATCCATGTCTATCTGAAAGTTACTTATACTGATGGAATTATTGTTATGGTTAGTTTTTACCCCAAAATTATATGTACTACCAATCTTTCTTATGCTTTTAAAAAAATATTTATTATCGATAATACATTATTCAAAAGATAGCTATGATCCACAATAGGCAGATTGATTTTATGCAGAAGAAAATATATACGTCATTTCCCTTGCCTTTTTTCAATTAATTCAGTATTCTAAAGGAAGTATATGTGACACACATGCTTACTCATTTGCTATGTATTTATTGTTTATTTTCTAACTTTGTTTGGTTGTGTTAAAATTGGCTGAGTATCAATTTGAAAGAAACTTTGAACTAAATTTTGTTCACCACCTATGTAATTTCACCTACCCCCTTGAAACCTAAAGCTTCCGGCTACGGTATAACCCCACCACTTTATTACCCTTTGGTTAAACCCCACCTTCCTATGTCGTTATCCCACTCCCCTGGACTGTATAAACTCTCAACACACTAGGAAAAAGGAACACATTTAGACATTGGATGAAAGGAGAGAGTTAAATCCTACTCATTCAGTATCTCACTATTCCAGTAATCGCTACCTCTCCCTCTTTCTCATCTTCAACCAACACCTTCCACCTAACTCACTAGCTGTACAGAGTTACCAAAGAGACCCTCCCACCCTCTAGCTTCTCCTCAACCAGCAAAGTATCTCTCTCTCTCTCTCTCTCTCTCTCTCTCCACATGCTACTGAATATAATCCTATTCACTATGCATATATGAAGATAGGACAACATTTGCACATGCATCAATGATATGTGTATGAATTTCATGTGAATATATAATTGTGCAAGTATGGTGGTGCGGTGCTGTGTGAATGCCTATGGTATTGCATGCGGGACGTATGGGTATGCAGGGATACACACATGATGGCTACATACAAAATAATGTAGGAGTATATCCACGGGCATGCATGATTGAATGCATGTGCACAAGATACGTGTGTGTAAATAGTACATGCATATAGATGTGTATGTGGGATGTGGTTGTGCATAGACATAAGTTGGATATATATATATATATATATATATATGCTGGAGAGTGTACATTCATGAAGTAACATGGTGATGCACATACATGCATGCATGCGAGTCACATTCAATAAATCTCATTATAATAATTAAGTCGTTTGCATAAGCGGATTCCTTCAAGTATTGCTTTTAATTCCGCATTATTGTTCGTACTAGTGCCAAAATATCTTAAAAAAGCCGCTTTTGCCATAGCATGACAGTCCCGAATAATTCCTCCACTTCCTGAAGTACCCAGATTGCCCCTATAGCGTCCATCACAATTAAGTTTTATCCACCCTACTGGAGGTTTAACCCACAAAATAATTTTTCCAAACGTGGCGCGAACTCCCTGATGTTTAATTCGAAACTCCTTCAAAATCATAATGTTTGACATCTTAAATTTTTGAAAAGAATTAATGCTTTCAGCTGAAAAACTAGCCTAGCATCGAACACTTCTCCACATTTGATCTGCACTTTGATATACTCTTTCCATTCTTGCTTTGCATCTTCAATTCCAGAGGCACCACGTAATCAAACACGAAATCAGTCCAATTAAAATTGTAATAACCCCAAAAAGAGACTATGTAAGTTTAGTGGGGTGATTTAATTAATTAATCAAATTAATTTTTTTTAATTTTTTTTTTTGGAATCACCCTACTAAACTTACATAGTCTCTTTTTGGGGTTATTACACAAATACCTTTAATAGATGATTTTCGAGCATAATGTAACCAGTTTGCAATTCAGTTTTTCCAGGGAAGGAACCACTAGAAAGGAATCCCCAACACCACACTAGCCCAACGCCAAACCTCTAAAGCCACCTCGCTTAAAGAAAGAACATAAATATTTTTTTCCTGACTTCTCTGCAGGCAGCTATCACATGCTGAATCCAACGATATTCCATTAGCCTGAATTCTATCATAAACTGCCAAACATCTGAACTAGGCTTTCCATAAATACATTGAGATTCTTCTGGGCAATGAAGAATGCCAAAACCAGTCATTCCACATAAAATTATCACTTCTGCTCCTTACTGCTTCCCATGTCATTTTTGTAGAGAAATTACCGTCACGGGTAGACTTCCAGATGAATATATCTCTACCATTGTTACCTGTCAGCACATTATGCAAAATTTCCATTGTTCTATCAGCCCCAACCAATTCCAGTAATAAATTAGAGTTCCAGTTATTATTTAGCCAGAAATCCTTAATACACAAGAAATATCCTCAGTGCTCATAAATAATGAGCCTGATGCAAGCCACCTATCAAACCAAAAAGAAGAGTTCCCACCTCTCACCAAAATTTTTACACTATCCATAACTTTCGGAATTGTGGCCTTCATTGATCCCTAGAATCGAGAGTCATTTGGTCTTCCATTCCTTATTAATAAATGATCATTTTTGTAATATTTAGCCTTAGAGAAACTTGACCATAGAATTTTAGACGTGAGCAATTTGAAGGCAAATTTCATGAGAAGAGATTTTTGAACTTTTTTAAGATCTCTCAAGCTCATACCCCCTTCTGAGGTAGGTTTACAAATTCTCCCCCAAGAGCGCCTATGAATCCTCCTTTTACCTTACACCTCTCCCTAAAAAAGATTAGCAAGAAGTAGGTATGTACGTATGTATTGTTTGTGTCACTACAAAAAAAAAAGGTTATTAGTGACGGTTTCGATTTCATCACCAAAATGGCTGTGACAATTAATTATTAGTGATAGTTTTATTCCGTCACTAAAAACCTAAGACCATCACTATAAATTGCACATTTCTCGGCTAAAAATCGTCACTTATACTCACTAGTGGCACTATTAGTGATGGTTGTAGAACTGTCACTAAACATTTAAAAAAATTATTAGTTTTTTAAATCATCTATTAATTCCTATTAAAACCTATAATTACATTTTAGCACATATAATATTGAGCCAAAATTATTTAAAAATTCATAAATTGTTCAAAATTCATATACAAATTATTTGGAAACATGATCATACATGATCTATATAGATAACAAAAAATACAAAAAAAAAACAAAACTCCATCCAACTGTAGTGCTCAAAATCGTCCTTATCTTCTTGTGACAACCCGCAGACCTTACAAAGTAATCAATATTAAAAAAAAAAATTAGTATACAAATTTTGAACATATATGTACGTACTATAAGAATAAATGATTTGATAGCGTAATGATTGGAGATAGTTAAACAAAAAAGGATACAATTTAAAATGGCTAAATTTGATCAGTTGAAATTAACCCCACTCGGTTTGGACCTTGTATGCCTGACTTGGACACCTGAGTACTATAATCCACTAAGTTTGTTAAGTTTGTTTTTATTCTAACTTTACTTCTAAGTGTGCAAAAAGCTCTCAAGGAAGAGTTTTTGGGCACTGTCAGCTCCGGCACATCCAAATCAATGTGACGGACGTGTTGAAACTAACCCCACTTAGGTTGGACCTTGTATTTTCAAATTGGGATACTTGTGTTGACTTTTTGAGTCCTGTCTCTTTTTTGATAATGACAAATACATGGTATTTAATGTTTGTTGAGTTTGTGTGGAGGATCAAATTGGAAAAATCATATGGCGGCACACAGTGGCTTGAAGAAAAAGAAGACCCAAAGTCTCCAAATTCTTTGTAATTCATATTCAATTCATTGGGACTATAATAATTAATTATCAGTCTGTAATAATCTGCATATAATGCATGTGGGAACTTATAAGCTCAAGACCATAGAATGACCTTAGGGATCGGTCGACTGATAACAGATTTTTGGGTCTAGGTAAAAGACCTTAGAAATACCCTATGACCTTGCACAGACACTTAGAATAAGTCCCCACTATCATCTATACAATTAGGGGTACAAATTTAAACCTAAGTCCTAAAATGATAAAAGATTCAGGCAACTGAACCTTGGCATTGAAAGTGCCTCGGTCGACCGAACTATTGGAAAGTCGAAATATTGACTTGATTTCGGGCGACCGAACTAAAGAGAACGTAACATTCTCGGTCGACCAAATATATTATTCCGACTTTTCCAACAACTCGGGCACCCGAACTCCACGATCATTTTGACCTCGGGCAACCAAACATGCAAGTTCGGCATACCAAACTTAAGGACAAGCAACCAAATCTTGGACATTTTGAAAATCACCTAGTTTAGTCACCCGAACCATTTTTCAAGCACCCAAAATTCAAAATTACCTTTTTTTCTTATGTGTCTGTTTGAGCGACTAAACCTATGGTTCGGTGAATTGAAACTCTCGGGTTAGCTTAATTTTTACCGCTCTTAATTGGGGTTAAATAGAGTTAATTTTTTAAAACACATTTAAAATAATTTTAGTAATTAAAATTACCCGTGTATTCCAATGGTAATATTTTTGAGTGTGCCTATATATATATGTCCATTTGCACAAATTAAGTCAGGATTAGGGATTTTGATTAACAAAATTTCCTCTGAATTTTTGAGAGTTATTTCTTCATATTCAAACCCTAATACTCATCCTTTTTGAAAAAAAATTTGAGTGAGATTATACTAAGATTACCAACACTCCCTTCTATAGCTTATACTCTCATTGGCTTGATTGATTGTTGATTTTGTTGAGAGTTAGGCCAAAAGGTTTTCTTGGGATTTAATCTATAAATTCATTTTTGGGGAAATCTTATTTATCTTGTGAGTCTTTGCATTTTGATTGCACGACTCTTAAGCTTGTCTTGTATTGTGAAGTAAATATTTTTGACAAGCTTAGTCTACAAAATATCTTTTGTGCTTAAAGTTTTTGAAAATCATTTTGAGATATTCGATTATATTTACGAAATCTTTGAAACCCAATTTGTGATTCATATACTGATATATTGTTTCAAAGATAGTTTGAGAATACACTCTTGTTCTTGATTGACTATAGAAATTAGATTGAGTGTTGTCACACATATTACACTGAGCTTATAGTTCTGAGCTTGTTGATGTGCATTGGTTGATATCCGTACATAATCTTCTTGTGATAGATGCAATTTGAATTGTACAAAAATTTTTATTTCATTGTTGTATTCCAGGTGTGGCCTGAGGGGGTTTGATCTAACCCGTAAGGATCAGGTTAGGGTCGGCCCTGTGAATTTGACCTAGTTGTAAATGGTGCCACTCCGCATGTTAAGTGAGCAATAGTGATAATCCTCAGGCTTGCGAGCTGAGGCGAGGATGTAGGCATAGTGGGCCGAATCCTGATAACGTATTGTGTGTGCATTTTACATTTCTGCAATTTATTTACTGCACATGTATGTTATACTATAAATGTTGCGCATGATTTAATTTCCACATCTTACATTTATCTGTACATTTGAGTTTATGAGTATATAGATAGACCTTAGGTTGAGTATTACTGTTGTTGATTTGGACATACCTAGGAATAAATTTTAAATATCCAATTCACCCCCATCTTGTTAGTACACCAATTCCAACAAATTGAGTGCTTAAAATTAACTAAGTTTATTAAGTTCATCTATAAGCGCATAAATTTCAATCGGGGAGGAGTTTTTGGGCACCATCAGCTTCGGGCATGTCGAGCTCAATGTCAGGGACATGTCAGAACCGACCCTACTCTACTTAGACCTCGTAGGCCTGACTTGGACAGCTTAGTGCTAAAATTCACTAAGTTTGCTAAATTTGTTTGTATTCTAACTTTACTTCTAAGTGTGAAAAAGCTCCCGATGAGGAGTTTTTTTTGGCATCGTTAACTCCGGCACATCCAGCTAAATACGGCAGACGTGTTTAGACTAACCCCACTAAGTTTGGACCTCGTATGTTCGAATTGGGCATTTGAGTGCTCAAAATTAACTAATTTTACTTGATTTTCCTCTAAGTGCATAATTTTCAATTGGAGGCGAGTTTTTGGGCACCGTAAGCTCCGGCATGTCAAGCACAATGTCACGGACGTGTCAGGACTGACTCCACTTGGTTTAGATCTCATATGCTCGACTTGGACACCTGAGTGTTAAAATTCACTAAGTTTGTTTACATTCTAACTTTGCTTCTAAGTAAAAAGCTCCCTAAGAGGAAAATTTGGGCACCATCAGCTCCAGCACATCAGCTCAATGTGGCGGATGTATTGGGACTAACCCCACTCATTTGGACATCGTATGCTCGAATTGGACATCTGAGCACTTAAAAATCAATTAGGTTTACTAAGTTTGCCTTTAAGCATATGTTTTTTAATTGGGGAGCAGGTTTTGGGCACCGTAAGCTCTGGTAGGTTGAGCTCAATGTCACGAACATGTCGAGACTGACCCCACTCAGTTTGGACCTTATGTGCCTAACTTGGATACCTGAATGCTAAAATACACTAAGTTTGTTAAGTTTGTTTGTATTCTAACTTTGCTTCTAAGTGCGCAAAAAGGTCCCGGGGAGAAGTTTTTGGGCAACATCAGTTACAGCACGTCTAGCTCAATGTGACGGATGTGTCGGGACTTTTTTCACTTAGTGTGGACCATGTATGCCTAAATTGGACACTTGAGTGCTTAAAATCAACTAAGTTTATTAAGTTCGCCACTAAGCACATAAATTTCAATTAGGGAGGAGTTTTTAGGCATTGTCAGCTCGGGCACGTTGAGCTCAATGTCACAGATGTGTTAGGATTGACCCGAACTGGTTTGAACCTCGCATGCCTAACTTAGACACCTACATTCTAAAATCCATTAAGTTTGCTAAGCTTGTATGTATTTTAACTTTGCTTCTAAGTGCGCAAAAAGCTCTCAGGGAGGAATTTTTGGGCGCCATCAATTCCAGCACGTCCACTCAATGTGACAGATATGTCGGGACTGACCCCACTTAATTTGGGCACCTAAGTGCTTAAAAGTAACTTGTTGGCCTAAAAAGGCTTAAGAATCTTATTTTGATGATAGAAAATCAAAGGACCTCAACATATTTGGTTAAGTGATGATGTTTCAAGACTTAAGTATTTTTAATAAAAGGTTCAAGATCTCAAGTGCTTGATGAAGTTCATTAAAACCTTGGACTCAAAGATAGAAATCTAAAGAAGCTTAAAGTCTATTAAAGAATGAAGACAAGATAGACTCAAAGAATGGAAGCAAAAGCATGAAGACTTAGTGTTTTAGAAAGTTAGAATCTTAAGAAGTCTCATGTGAGTACTTCACAAATTTCAATATAAATGTTTGAAGCTCTTAGGAACTATTATTGACTTTGAAACCTAATTTTGAAAATCTCAGAAAATTTTTGAAAGGCTTAATTAAGTTTTCCAAGATTAAAGATTAAAGTGTTAAAATCAAAGTTTGTGGAAATTCCTAAAAGTTGTAAGATGAGGCAACTGATGGTGTTTGATCAGTTGACTGACGTGTTTATGCTAAAAAAAGTGAGCAAACATAATAGAATTGGGCGACTGAGTCAGTACTGACTTTTGAAATGTTCTCAGGTGACTAACACAACACTGACTTTTAAAATTCGCTGAATTATGAAGGAACAGGTGACTGGCCCCAATAATCACATCGATTGACCTTCGCATTTTCAAATTTAAAACAACAAGGGAAAGTTTCCAAATTGGATTGCTTGGTCCCCAAACTTTGTAAAAACTTGGAAAACACTACAAGAAACTTGGAGAATATGAAATTTACTTCTTTTTTTTTAAATCTTTAAATACATGTTAAACCTAAGGATTAAACACACAAACAATCAGTAATCAATCAATTCCTCATACATTCAAAGCTATCTTGTTGATTATACTTGTTGAAAGTTCTTGCTGAGATTTTTTTGATTAAAAGCTCATGGTTCTTACTCTTTAGCTGAAATTTTCAACTTAAGATAGAACCCTAGTGATATCTTCTTGAGCTTCAATTCTTTATATCGTTATTTTTGCTGAAGTATATTGTTCTTTAACTTGTACAAATATGATTTAACCGAGAGTGTTTATTGTACGACAATATGTTTGCTTCTTTGTATTGTGTTTTTGATGATTTAGAGTTGTTGGATTGTTGACTAGAAAGAAGGGGTATTCTTATTAAAGAGGGGTCTCCACCTGAGAAGGAGAGAGGTTGTAACTTTGCTTAATTAAGAAAGTTAGAATCCTCACAGCAGGTGCTTGGGGCAAGGACGTAGGCTGTAGGTCGAACCTTGTAAAAAATTTGGTTTTAAGATCTTCTCCATACTCGCTTTAATTTTCTATAAGAATATTATATACGTGTATGATTTTTTACGTCTTGCTGAGCTTTGGGAATTGCCGGAATCTTAAATTTAATCAATATTTCAAATCAACATACTATAAACACGTAGGCTAGTTTGATATATTCAATAAAACTCTGATTTCTGAATATCATATTAAAGAATTGAGTTTGAGTTGAATATTGATTAAACATTATCAATAGTATATTGATTGTAAATATTGATTAAGTGCTGAAAGTAAATATTACTGAAATTGAAATTCAATTAAGGAATTTGTAATACAAAGCAAGCAAAGAAAATTTTTTAATCCCAATTCACCCCCCTATTGGGAGTATAACTAGATTCTTAATTGGTAGCGGAGACCTAGATTGTAGTAAATCTTAAACTAGAAGCTACATAAAGTTCCGTTTAGCACACCTAGGTGTATCTTCTTTTGCTAAGGGTCAATCCTCCTATATACCACCCATCTTCTGTGGTGTTAACTACACCTTTTGGAAATAACGAATGAGGATATACTGGCAAACCATGAATTAGAAAGCTTGGAAAGTTGTCACACATGGTGACCTTATCCTTACCAAAATCGTAGAAAATAAAGAAATACCAAAAGAAGAAAGAGAGATGATAGATAATGACTTAAAGATGTTGCAGATAAACTCTAGTGCAATGAATGCAATATATTATGCTTTAGATATAAATGAATTTAATAGGATTATGGAATGTAAATTAGTTAAAGAAATTTGGGATAAATTTGAAGTAACTTATGAAGGAACGGTTGGTGTAAGAGATAGTAGAATCGATATGCTCACTAGCGAGTATAAAACATTTAGGATGAACCCTGATGAGACCATCAGTAGTATGTACACTAGGTTCAACTACATAATAAAATCCCTCAATGCCTAAGGGAAAAATTACTCAACATATGAAATGATTCGGAAAATCCTTAGAAGACTTCCACCAATATAGGAACCTAAGGCCAATGCAATTACGGAAGGAAGAAACTTGAAAAACACTTCTCTTAATGAATTGATTGGATCACTTCTCACATATAAGATGATCATAAATGAAAGAAATTTTGAAAGT
This sequence comes from Malania oleifera, assembly GCF_029873635.1. Taxonomy (NCBI): domain Eukaryota; kingdom Viridiplantae; phylum Streptophyta; class Magnoliopsida; order Santalales; family Ximeniaceae; genus Malania; species Malania oleifera. The sequence continues at coordinate 13,166,551 of NC_080420.1, read as the reverse complement.
AACAAACACAAGAAATCAATAGCGCTTAAGGCTGCTAAAGAAAGCTCTAGAGAAGAAGAAGAAGACAACGAATTAGACAATGATGATATAACATTGATTACTAGGAGACTTGGAAAATTCTTCCAGAAAAATAAGTAATTTACTTGAAAATTCAGAGGCTCAAAATCTGATAAAGGAGAAACAAGCAAAACGAAACCAAGAATGAATTGCCTACATGTTATTATTGCAAAAAGGTTGGGCATATAAAACCTGATTGTCCATAGCTTAAGAAAGACAAGAAGAAGAGAAATAAGACAATGAAAGCTACTGTGGGACGACACAAGCTCAAGTGAATCATAAAACGAATCAAGTGATCAAAAAGTGTCAAACCTCTACTTTATGGCTAAAGATGCTGAACTAAATTCCTACAATAGCTCATATGAAGAATATAGTGATGAATCATATAGTGACTCATGTGAAAGTATGCCTTTATATAGAGAACTTTAGGCTGAACTATTTACTTTGCATAAAAAGTTCATAAGAGTAACCAAAAGTAACTTAGCTTTGGAAGAACAAAATAAAACACTCAAGAACCAACTAGAGACTTCAAAATCAGCTAAAAAGAAAAAAATTCACACATTGATAATCTCATGAATAAAATAAACAAGATATCTCAAGATTTAGTAGAACTGCAAGTAAATGGTGAAAGAAAGAAGGATTAGAAATAAGTAACCTTAAAAGTAAAATTGAGGATAAAGACAAAATCATCTACAATTTCACAAAATGAAAGGAAAACTTTGAAAAACTGATTGGAACTCAAAGAATGTCATTAGATAAAGAAAGAATTTGATACAATGGATTTGAAAACTAGAAGAAAACGAATCTCTATATGGGATACTTCGTAAAGGAATCAAAACATTTTGCCAGCACATCTTCCACAAATACTTATGAACACACTACTTTCTTCTTGTATAATAAAAAGAGACATATAAAGTTTGAATGTCCATTTAAAAGGAAAAATGTTAAAGTCAAGAAAGTATGGAAAGTCAAAGCTGAAAATAAACTTGAAATAAAAAGACTTAGGAATGTTTGGATGTCAAAAGTAACACCTTGAACCCATCTTGTAGGTATGCTTTAGGACTACTCCATCAAAAGATAAGTGGTATTCGGATAGCGAGTGTTCAAGACACATGACCAGAGACAAATCAAAATTTATAACACTAATGTAAAAAGATGGTGGATATGTCACCTTCGATGACAATGCTAAAGCTAAAATTATCGGTATAAAAAAAGTAGCTAAATGAACCTCCTTAACCATTTGTTAGCCTTACAAGGCTTAAAATCTTGTTATCTTATTTTGATGCTAACAAACAAGTGAAATTTAATGTAATTGTGTGAGTAATGATATTTCAGGATTCATATATGTGAAAGTAAGGTCAAAGTACACACAATGATCAAATATGATGGAAGCAAGGTCAAAGTGCTCACAAGGATCAAATGAAGCTTAAATGAGCCAAGACATGAATTACTTGTTGAAGAACATGAGGACATGAATAAGTTGTTGAAAGCCAAGGCATATTAAAGTCAAAAGATTCAAAGAAAGGCAAAGTAAGAAAGCTTAAAGAATATGGAAGTTTGAAGAAAAGATGGATTCAATCAAAGGACAAAGCATGAAGACTCAAGAACTTAGAATGTTAATATTTTAGAAGTCTCATGTAAGTGCTTTAATGTTTAAAATATCATTTGAAATATTTTGAAGCTCTTAGGTTAACTTCTTAGACCTAGATATTTTTTAAAATACCTGAATAATATTTTTAAAAGGTCAAAAATTATTTTAAAAAGGTTAAAATCATTTTTGGAATAAAGAGCACGAAAAAGAGTTTTTTTCCCAAATGCTGTCAGTTTTTATACAGCCGCATTGAGGTGAATTTTTCTCTATCAAGAACTCATTATTTTAAATAGTTATAAACACGAAAGTTGTAGGATTTTCTCTTAGCTTTCGTTTGACACCAAGATCACCTAATTTGGAGTTATATAGAAAAAGTTATGGCCAAAACACTGAAACGAGGTCACTGCTGTCAGACATTTAAAAATTGTTCAACGGGCAAATTTTTAAAATTCGAATGTTTTAAATTATAGCCGTTTGAACCTTAAATATTCTAATAAATAGGGAAATTCTTTAAGGAAACTTTTGCAAGTTTGAAAGCCTATAAATACATGGTTTTGCAAAACAAAAAAAAAAAAACTAAGAATTGAAAAATCTGTTTTGAGAAGTTGAAAGTATTCTTGTTCTTCCTAAGTTCTCTTGCTCGCTCATTGGAAAATTCTTTTGCTGAGAACTCTGAAGTGTTGATCCTTCTTCCTTTGAATTCCTACTGCTAATCCTCTTCTAAGAAGGATATTGGTGAATTCTACACTTGAGCTTTATTCTATTTCCTATTGATATTTTACATTTAAGTATATAGTGCTGAAATTGTACTAACTTGCTCTTTGAGAGAGTATACTTGTACGTAGATTTTATCTTATGTTTCTTGTAGTTCATTGACGTTCCAAGGTGTTTGGATCGTTGGCTAAGCAAGGGGATATTGCTTAGAGAGGCAGACTCTAGCCTATGTAAGGAGTGACCGAACGAGGGAATATCGTTTGGAGAAGGCAGACTCTAGCCTTAACCAAGGAGTGTTGTAATCGGTTTTGTTCCACCCGTCAACGGAACAGGTTTAGTGAATCCTTTGGTGGTTTGCCAAAGGCGAGGACGTAGGCTGGGTATAAGCCGAACCTCGTAAAAATCTCCGTCTCACTCTCTCTTTCCCTATTCTTTATTTTCAGTACATATTTAAATTGCGTGGATGATTTAAATTGAAAATCAAATAAACTACGCATATTTGGAAATCAAGTAAACTTAAAGACTAATTTTGATTTGAGTTGCGGAAACCGAAAGGGAGTACGTTGGTGAAACCATTTCTTGCGGAAACCATACGGGAATACGTTTCTTGGTTAAACACTCAAAGATAAATTAACTGAAAGTTTATTTGAGTTTTGAATATTTGGAAAGAGTGATTGAATGTTGTATTGAACATCATATTAAGCAAATCCATATATACAGGGCTTGATTAACATTTATATCTGGGGCTGACTACAAAAGCTTTATTGTGTTTGTGAAAAAATTGTTGAATATTAAATTACATTCTTCACAAGGTTTTCAAATTCATAATCACGGGGCTTATATAAACAAACAAACAATCTCAAGATTTTATATTACCAAAGTGCTGAATACCTTATATCTTGGTTTGGTTGTTTGATGTTTAACTTGTACTTGGCAAATAAATTGATTGTTTGGTTTGAAGATTGTGTTTAATTGATTGGTTGTTTAATTGTGTTATTGATTGGATAAAAGAACTAAGTTCTTGTGTGATTGGTGAAATTAAACAAACAAGTTAAAGAATTGGTTAAGTGTTTAAAGAAGTTAAGGATTCTTAAAAGAAGTTAAAAGAAATTTTTAAAAGCCAATTCACCCCCCCTCTTGGGAAGCTATTCCTAATTTCACCATTGATGATGTTTTATTAGTAGATCGGCTAAAACATATTCTACTAAGTATAAGTCAATTAAGTGATAAAGGCTTCAACATAATCTTTAGAAAAAACAAATGCATAGTTGAAAACAGATAAAAACACAATGTTTTATTCACTGCTAGTAGGGTTGATAATGTGTATTGTATAAACTTTGAAAATCTAATATCTCAAGAAATCACATGCTTAATAGCCATGAATGAAGCTAGCTGGATGTGGCATAAAAGACTAAGACATGCTAGTATGAATTTGTTATCTAAATTAGCTAAAAAGAACTTAGTTAAAGGACTGCTCCGCACTAAGTTTGTAAAGGACAAAATATGCGACACTTGTCAATTTGGAAAGTAAATTAAGACTAGTTTTAAAAATAAGAAACATATTTCCACTAGCAGGCCCTTAGAGCTTATCCACTTAGATTTATTTGGCCATACTAGAACCTAAAGTCTAGGAGGAAAGCAATATGCTTTCGTCATTGTTGATGACTACTCTAGGTTCACCTGGGTACTCTTCTTAGCCTCCAAATATGAAGTGAAATTAGGAATAACTTCCCAAGAGGGGGGTGAATTGGCTTTTTAAAACTTTCTCTTTAGTTCTTTTAAAATCCTTAACTTCTTTTGTGATTTAACCAATTCTTTGACTTTTTTTATTTATTTTGTCAATCAAATAAGAATAATTAATCAACAACACAATTAAATATTCAATCTTCAACCACACTTTGAAAGTAAGAACAATCAAACAATTAATCACAACTTCCGAACCAACACAACCAGTTTGATTGCCAAATATTAATTTACTTCAACACTATAAAATTGATGAAAGCATTCAAGATTAGTATATGTAACTTTTAGCTTTTCTGTTGTGTTCAGCCCTGTAGTAAATATGAGTTTGAAAAAAGCCCTGTATATATGAAATTTCTTCTTCAATATGATGTTCATTATAAAATCCAATTACTCTTTCCAAACTTCAAAATTCAAATGTTAATTTATCTTTGGGGTGTTTAGCCAAGTAACGTACTCCCGTATGGTTTCTGCAAAGAATGGTTCAACCAACGTACTCCCTTTCGGTTTCTGCAACCTAAATTAAAATCAAACTTTAAGGTTTAATTGATTTTCAAATATAAGAAGTTTATATGATTTTCAAATTTAAACCATCCACGCAATTTAAATATGTACTGAAAATAAAGAATAAGGAAAGAGAGAGTGAGACGGCGATTTTTACGAGATTCGGCTTAGACCCAGCCTACGTTCTCACCTTTGGCAAACCACCAAAGGATTACTAAACCTGTTCCTTTAATGGGCGAAACAATACCTTTACAACACTCCTTGGTTAAGGCTAGATCCCGCCTTCTCCAAATGATATCCCCTCGTCTGGTCACTCCTTAACTAGGTTAGATCCCGCCTCTGTAAACAATATTCTGTTGCTTAGCCAACGATCCAAACTACCCTTGAAATCATCAATCTACAAGATACAAATCAAATAGATATGTACAAAGAACTTGCTCCTCAAAGAGCCGGTTAGTACAACAATTACAGCACAACTAATATACTTCAAATTCAAAATATCAAAAGAATGAAGTAAGAAACTCAATATAAATATCACCAATTTGCTTCTCTTTGATGAGGATCAAGATTAAATCAAATACTTTAGAGAAGTTGTAAAAGCTTGGATTTTTCTCACAAATTTCACAGCAGTTCGGAGCTTGGTTAATTTGTTTCTCATAAACCATGTATATATAGGCTTCAAAAACACTTTCATTCGTGCTCCCCAAGTTTACTTAGAGTGCTCCCAAAGTTTCCAAAAATATTAGGGTGCAAGTCAATTAGATTTGAAAAAGAGAAGTTTAAGAAATATGCTCGTTGCCGTACTTCGGTTGCCTGAAGTGCAACCTCGGTAGCCTGAGGTACGTTAAGGAGCTTGAAGACATAAGGTCAGGCGCCTGAAGGTACACTATCTTGTTTATTTGGTTTAATAAAATCTTTGGTTGCCTGAGAATTTATCCTCAGTCGCCTGGACAGTATAAAAACACTTTCCTTCTTTCTTTTTCAAAGATATTTAGTTTCTTTGCTTTTTTACTTTTGAAAAACATTTTCCAGGGTATTAAAATAAAGTCTCTAAGTCCACCTTTATCCCCTAATGAGCTTCATTTCATTCACAATGACATTTTTAACTTTGAAGTACTTACATGAAGATTTCCTAACAATATGAACATTTCTTGTTCTTTGAAACTTCATGATCATCTTGAAGCTTCAGATTCATTTCATCTTCAAATGTCTTTATGCTTCCTGGTTTGATCACTTCATGACACACCATACATCTTTAAGCTTGATTCATTTCATTTTCAGATGTCTTCGTTGAGTTTGGCTTTTCAGATCCCTGAAAACATCATTACTTGAACACATAATGTCATTAACCTTTTCGTCATTTGTTATCATTAAAACAAGAAGTGAATGCCTTATTAGGCTAACATGAAGCTTGCAAAATGTTAATTAACTTGTGCAAGAGACTCCAAAATAAAAAAAGAAATGGAGTTCTAAATATAAGAAGTGATCAAAGAAGAGACTTTAAAAATAAAGAAATTGATAAATTTTGTAATGAACATAGAATAAATCATAAATTTTTAGCACCTCGGACTCCGCAACAAAATGGAGTTGTTGAAAAGAAAAATAGGTCTTTTCAAGAAATGGCTAGGACCATGCTTCATGAGCATAAGTTACCTAAGTATTTTTGGGTTGAAGCGATAAATACCACATATTATGTGATGAATAGAGTTTCCATAAGATCAAGTCTAGATAAGATCCTTTATGAACTATGGAAAGGAAGACGGCCTAACATATCTTATTTTCATGTATTTGGATGCAAGTGTTTTGTATTGAATGATAAAGATGACTTAGGAAAATTTGACGCAAAATCAGACAAAGGAATCTTCCTAGCTAGGGTATGCATTAAATAGTAAAGCATTCATAATCTACAATAAAAGAACATTCACAATCATAGAATCAATACATGTAGCCTTTGATGAGGCAAATCCATTTACTAAAACAATTGATATTGAGGAAGCCGAAACAATACAAAAACTAGAAGACTTAGAAATTAAAGAAGTAAAAGATGAGAACAATGAATCAACTTCAGATGATGAACTCATAGATAAATCTAAACTACCTAAAGAATGGAAGTTTGTGAGAAATCATCCAAAAGATCAAATCATAGGAGAACCTTCACATGGTATATATATCCACTTGATCTTCATTTAAAAATTTATGTAATCATTATGCATTCCTATCTTAAGAGGAACCCAAGAATATAGAAGAAGCCTTAGTTCCTAGACCTGCTTATCATTCAATAATTAGAAAAAAATGGGTATTTAGGAATAAAAAGGATGAAAATGGTATAGTAGTGCGTAACAAAGCTAGATTAGTAGCTCACAGATATAATCAAGAAAAAGGAATAGACTTCGATGAGACCTTTGCTCCCATAGCTAGAATGGAAGTCATAAGAATGTTATTAGCCTATGCATTTCACAAAGAGTTTGGGCTGCCGATTTAGTGAAAAGATAAGAATGGACATTCGGTTGGCCGAGGACGGTGGTGCCCTTTTCGATTCAGTCACCTGAAGTCTGATCAATTGTTTGACCTTTCAATTGTTTGGTCACCCGAGGCAATTTTAGTTCGATCACCTAAAACCTGGTCAACACTTTGACCTTTCAATAGTTCAGTTGCCCGACATGTTTTTGAACATGAAGGTTGGGTCGCCCGAATTCTATTCATTTAGCCTTTTACGTCCTGTTTTAAGCCAATTGATCACTTAATATTATATATGATCTTGGAGACTATTTTACGTGCAAGTGCAAGGACCTAAGGTCATTCTAAGGTCTTTGAGCTTATTAATTCCTACATGCATGATATGTAATAATTATTACAGACCTTACCTACATTACTATTACAGACCCGAATTAAACCTAATATAAATTACAATGAATAACTATTCTGGGTCATTGTATTCTTCAAGCCTTTACATGCCATCAAATGATCTTGCTAGTATGTGCTTGCACACAAACTTGATAAACATTAAATACCTTGTATTTGTCATTATAAAAAATGAGATATGACTCAAAAAGTCAATAATCTTCCCCTTTTTGATGATGACAAGTACAAATGCAAAGATGGGTAAAGCCAAATAAAGCTTCCCCTTATGATATTTGATAAAACGGTGCTAGGGATGCTTGCTGAAAAAGAATTTTTAAATTAATGCAAGCAAGCAAACATTATTCTAGTTTATCAGTTAAGCACACACTAAAATATAATCAGAATGATAACCATATGGATCCAAAGAAAATATTAACAGAAAAATGCAAGATCATATGGCAAAAATGGATGACTCTGGCAAAACTACAAGTTTCAACTTAAGATTTTCAATATAATCATTTCATTTAAGCACAAGCCACACTTGATTCAAAAAAGATCTAAATTAAAAGTATTTGAGAGCATAACAAGATGAATATTTTAAATGCTCTTCATATCGTTTGGAATCCTAGCTTAGATGCAATAAACTGCTTATACTAGATAGAGAAATATTTCATTATGCATGGTAGTATAAGCCATTATTTTGAAACTTTTAAACCAACCATACTGATTATTAATAGACTATATTTATCCTTATCAGTATACCTATTCCTATAGGCATCAAGTGCACCAAAAATAGATATTAAGGCATTCTATAATGCTCATTACCAAGAGCAATCCATATCTCGATCATAAAACCATGAGAGCTAGATATTATGCTCAGGGTTTCCAAAAGAGCCTCAATATTCAAAAAGCGAAGTGATGCATATAAGTCTTTTATGTTCTTTCCGTAAGGATGGATCTGAGCTCATCTAAATATTCTCGATACAAGGATGAAATTTAATTATTCAATTGATTTTCACTCATCCTTTCAAAAATATTTTTACTTTCATTTTATTATAATCATCTTTGGACAAGGTTTGGACAAGGTTTTACTTGGGAAAATTCTAACAAAAATTCGGCAGCATGCCATTTGTAAATCAGACATTTTCTTATAAAACTTGTACCTGATAGGTTCAAATAAGCAATTTTTAATTCAATTCAAGGCATATAAGAACTTAATCCACTACCAACATGCAATATACATCACTACATCCGCCATGCAGGAGGCTTTCAATACAAGCATGCAATCTAATAGTAATCAATAGTTAAAGAAAAATAAGCTATCCATCAAAGATATTTAACCAATCAGTATGTTATGGATAGTAATTTGAAATGTGTTTATCATATGGGCATATGGATATAGGTATCATGAGAGCATTCAAAGTATATATCCATGAAAGAGAAATTCTCCCCCTGAGTTATGTGCTAAACCAATTTATGCCCTTTTCATTATCTAATTACTTATCTAAGTGTTTTAGATTTTTTAAGATTTAATTTTGGCTTATCATACTTAGGTTTAAAGGACAAAAAGGTCACAATGAAAATTTCTTTAAATGAACTAAGCCTACATTGCCTCTTTTCTTTGAGAATCTTAACGAGTGTGAGGCATAGGCTGGAATGGCTTTTAATTTAAAAAACCACATGCATAGGTCTACTTGAATTTTGTGCATTCATCTAGATTGAGACCTAGGCAATCATATTAGCCATTCAACATCATTTGAAGCTCTAAATTGAGGATTTTTACATTTTAAGCACAAGGAAAATATTTAGATTTAATAAAATAAGAAACCTGATTCCCTTAGTGGATGCCCCTTAATTTGGTTGCGAAAAGATGTCTTCTGAAGATAAGCACTCAATATATATTAGTTATTTATGATCAATAGTGCTTTAAGTTTAGAGTGGTGACTCAATTTTAATTAAGGAGTGTTGGCCTTAGAAGGCTTAAAATCTTGTTAGCTTGTTTTGATGCTAACAAACAAGTTGTTGGCCTTATAGGTCACGCCCGGTTTTGATAATGACAAATACTCCTGTATTTAATAAGCATCTAGTTCATGTGCAGGTTTAGATTAGCATATCATCAATGGCACGCAAAAGCTCAAAGAAGGTTCAGATTAGCATATCATTAATGGCACGCAAAAGCTCAAAGCTTGAAGACATTCATGCTCTTAATTGTAATATTTTTGTAATGAGTTTTGTCTGTAATAGTAATTAGGGTATTCAGTTTGTAATAAGCACACACATCACATGTATGATTTATTACGTAAGCTCAAACCAAACCATGAATGAGAAAGGACCTTAGAAAGACCTTAGGGTGTCGGTCGACCAACACCGGACTTTTTTGGTGTCTTCAATTTGGACCCCAAGTGCCCATAGGAAATACACATTTACACATATGTTTGCTAGGCAGTTGAATAGGACTTGTTTGGTTCAATACGGGACTGAAATGCACACTTGGTGCATTTTCGGTCGATCGGCCAACACAGTTCACTTTGGCCTGGTCGATCGAACCGGCCCTGGGTCAACAGTTTGACCAAGGCCCAGTCGATCGAACTTCATAGTTCATTTCTTGTCGGTCGACCGAACCACATGAAAGACAACATTTTGACCTCCCGGTCGACCGACTACTTTTGTACTCCAACTACCTGGTTGACCGGAGGGTCTTCGGGAGAATTCTCTATGGTCTGGTCAACCGAACCATGTAGTTCAAAAAGGCGCGGTCGACCGAACCTTGGAAGTTTGGGAAATCTCCCTCCCCGGTCGACCGAGCCTTTCAGTTCAAAAGTCCCTTGGTTGACCGAGCCATTTGAGTCTTGGTTGACCGAACCATTTCTACTCGACCGGACCTCTCGGGTTGCTCCTATTTTTTTACCGCGGTTAAATGTTTTAAACAGGGTTAAATTGATTTAAATGTCATTAATATTTCTAACAATCCCTAATAGGTCCCCAATGGTCAAAATTTCCAGTATGTCTACATATACTCTTTCATTTGGTGGATTAAGCATCGATTAGCAAAAAGATTAAGAAAATCTCTCTCAAACAAAAATACTTTATATTTGCTTCTTACTGCTCATACTCTTTTGAAATCTACTCAAGCTTACCTTCTTCATCTATCTATATCATTTGTAAGTATATTGAGTATTACTGCTTAGAGGTTTGCTCTCTCATTTGTTATATATTTGAATTGATTTTTCTTTGAGAGCATAACCTAAGTTTTCTTAGGAGGCTTTGCCAATAAGCCTACCCTAAGAAGACTTGTGGTGAACTCTCGAGTATTGCATTCTCATTGCAATACCCTAGGAAGTTCGTATTTGTTTGGGGCTTGCAAAAATACTTTCAAACATACTCAAATATCTTGTAGTGTTATATTGACATATTTGTGAAAAGGTATTTGTGTGTGTGTTTATTAATCTTCGTAGCAATATCCATACAAGTCTATATCATCTGCTGAAATACAAAGATTTCATATATTTCGCAAACCAAACATATACATTGCTAGAGCTCCATATACATATATATGTATTGAGAAAACTTGTTGATTGAAATATATGAAGTTTGGATAATATCTTTGTTGAGCACTTAGATTGAATATCCTGTGATACAAAGATTATCTAGGTTTGCACTCTCACGCACTCATTACAACGATAGTAAATCTATTTGAGAGTTGAAACTATTTAGACCACACTGAGCTTACTTTTTAAATCATATGTGGTGTTTGTGTCTGTACGCATTTGTGGTACAAATCTGCTTTACGTGAAAAGAACTCTTGTATTGTACCTTTTGATTGTATATCTGAGAGATTCCAGGCGTGGCCTGAGGGGGCGGTAATCCAGCCCGGTAAGGATTGGTAAAGGTTGAGGTCAGCCCTGTGGTAATTTGACCTGGTTTGTATAGGTGCCGCTCCACCCGTTCACTTGAGCAAGTTAGTGTGATAGTCCTTGTGCTGGTTAGCCAAGGCGGGGACGTAGGCAGTTGGCCGAACCTCAATAACATATCTGCGTGTCATCCTTTATTTACTGCTTTCTGGTGCTTGTGTGATTAATTAAACTGCTTCATTTACTTTCTGATATATTTACATTATTCGCATTAGATTGACCATAGGGTTGTGAACATACTGTTGTTAGGAGGAACACCTAGGGGTTAAATTTTAAAAATACCAATTCACCCCCCTCTTGGGATCACGGTAAAGCTAACACAAGTGGAATTTAACGTATTTGTGTAAGTAATGTTATCTCAGGGCTCATATATGAGAAAGTAAAGTCAAAGTACTCACAAGGATCAAATGAAGCTTAAAAGAGTCAAAGTATAAATTTAAAGACGATATTTTAAAGTTTGAAGAAAATGAGGACATGGATGATAAGCCAAAGAAAATTTAGAAGTCAAAAGAGCAAAATAAAAGCAAAGCAAAAGAACTCAAAGAAAGACAAAACATGGAGACTCAAGAAACCTAGAATGTGAAAAGTCTTAGAAGTCTTTATGTAAGTACTTTAATGTTTAAATATAGTCTGAAATATTATGAAACTCTTAAGTTAACTTCTTGGACCTAGAAACCTTTTAAAATAATTTCAAAATATTTTTATAAGGTCAAAAGATATTTCAAAAAGGATTAAAATTATTTTGGAATGAAAAGCACCAAAAAGAGGATTTCCTAATCGCTGTCATTTTTCATACATCCTCATTGAGGTGCAATTTTCTCTATCAAAACCTACTTATTTTAAATTGCGTTCAACACACAAATTCTAGGATTTTCTCTTAGCTTTCGTTTGACACCAAGAACACTTAATTTGGAGTTGTATAAAAAAATATATGACTAAAATACGGAAGTGGGGTCAAAGTTGTCAGCCAGAACACTGTTCACGGCGGAACATCAGAAGAATAAATTGGACACTTCGGTCATCTGACCCTTGACCTCGGTCATCTAAAGAATATCTTCAGTTGACTGAAGATTAAGTTCAGTCATCTAAAGTTTTTGCTGAAATTTTTCTAAAGAGGCAGAACCACCTTAGACGATTGAACTCGAAAGTTTAGAAGTCTGAACATTGTTAACGCGCATATTTTTTAAAAATTTTACTTTTTAAATATTAGTTTCTTGGACTCCAAACTTTATAAAAACTTGAGAAATACTCTAAGTAAACTTGTGCAACAAGAAAACAAATTTAAAAGCTTATAAATACATGGTTTTGCAAATCAAAATTGACTATGAATTGAAAAATCCGTTTGAGAAGCTGAAAGCACTCTTGTTCTTACAAAGTTCTCTTGTTCACTCATTGAAAATCTCTCTTTCTGAGTTATTCTGAAGTGCTGATCCTTCTTCCTCTGAATTCCTACTGCTAATCCTCATCTAAGAAGGATATTGGTGAATTCTACACTTGAAGCTTCATTCTATTTCATATTGATATTTCTACATTGAAGTATATAGTGCTGAAATTGTACTAACTTGCTCTTTGTGAGAGTATATTTATATGCAAATTATTTCTTGTTTATTGTAGTTCTTTGACGTTCCAAGGATTATTTGGATCATTGGCTAAGCAAGGGGATATTGCTTAGAGAGGTGAACTCTAGCTTATTTGAAGGAGTGACCAAATGAGGGGACATCGCTCGGAGAAGGCGGACTCTAGGCTTAACCAAGGAGTGTTGTAAAGGTTTGTTCCACCCATTAAAGGAATAGGTTTAGAGAATCCTTTGGTGGTTTGCCAAAGGCGAGGACGTAGGCTAGGTATAAGCTGAACCTCGTAAAAATTCCGGTCTCATTCTCTCTTTCCCTTACTCTTTATTTTCAATATATTTAAATTGCGTGAATGTTTTAATTGGATATCATATATACTATATATATTTAGAAATCAAGTAAACTTAAAGTTTAATTTAGATTTGGGTTTGCGGAAACCGAAAGAAAGTACGTTGGTTAAACCATTCTTTGCGAAAACCATATAGGAGTATGTTACTTGGTTAAACACCCAAAAATAAATTAACTGATAGTTTATTTGGATTTTGAATATTGGGAAGAGTGTGAATATTGTGTTGGATTTTATATTACACATGATATTAAGCAAATCAATTAATACAAGGCTTTACATCAGCAAACACAAATTATCATTCACTACAGGGCTTGAATCAAATTTATACACTCAGAGCTGACAACAAAAGTTATATTGTGATTGAATGGTTTAAAAGTTTGATATTGAGTGGATTGTGTTTATATTCCAAAGAGTGCTGAATCTTGCAAAACTAAATAGTGCTGAAGTTAACTTGTACTTGGCAAATTGCTTGGTTGATTGCTTTCAAATTGTAGTTGATTGATTACTTGAAAGATTGAATAGTTGTGTGGTTGTGGATGAAATAAAGGAACTAAGTTCTTGTGTGATTGGTAAATTAAACAAACAAGTTTAAAATTGATTAATCAATAAAAAGTCCTTATAGGAATTAAAATAAAGTTTTAAAATTCAATTCACCCTCCCCCCTCTTGAGACTACACCTTACTTTTTAAGGGGTTTAGGGTAAAATGATATATGGCAAGACGAATTCCCTAAAGCTCAACTTTGTCCTATGGATAACAGTTACTTAACTTAAGGTGTTTACATTTAAGTATGAGTTAAGCATTTTGAATTGTTTACCAAGAAAAAAAATGCTTTGTCCATTTTGAAAGAAGATTTTATTTAGATTTTGTGTTGGCTTGGTTATCTTATGATTCTTTGTTTACCAATAGTGTATAGTGAATACATATACTAAGATTTGGAATTTTAAGCATGCACCACTTCCCGAGCCTATAGTCATCACTACCCCTTAAACTTAGGAACTAAGGAAGATTAAAAATATTTATGTAATGTTAATTTAGATCCATTTCACTTAAGGTCTTACGGGGTTCGCATGCATGATAACCCACATCATTTCTTTGTCCAAGCCCCTCGCATTTCTAGATGAGCAAGTAAATCGAATGTGCCTTTTTCTTTTATAATATAAGCAAATTTTGTAAAGATTATGTTTACAATTCTTATGATTGCTCGTTGAGGCATGACTATGGGGATAATGTGATAATCCTAAATCCTTTTTGAGAAGATTTTTCTTCTTAATTTTGAAGGATTTATTATGATTATTCTTTTCATTTATAACTTTAAGTGTTGCTCTATAATAATCATCTATTTCTTTCTCTAAGCAGATAATTTTCAAAACTTTCTCTATCTTTTTCTTCCCAAGAATAGCATGATGATCTTTTAATTCGTCTAATTGTTTGAAGACTTTTATTCTTATTTTTGAAGACAATTTTCTACTTAGACATCCTAACTAGAAGTTTATGCATTTTAAATAAAGTACATTCTAGTTATTTGTTCAAGGGCATGCTTTCATCAAACACTTCAACATATGATTCATTACAAGATTTTTCATAACAACCCTCGCATGAATCATTTACAGTATTATCGCAAAGTCTGATAGATGATTCAAAATACAATATATTGTAATGTTTTCCACGAGAATCATCACATGCATCATTAACAAAATTATCAGGAAATTCAACAGATGATTCAGCATTTGACATATGATAGCATTCAGCAACATAATCAGCTATAGAGGCTGAGATAGGAACATATACCTTTCTGTTTGTTAATGCAATTGCCCTATTACCACTCCCTGATCATTTAAACATGACATCTCTGGAGTGGTGGTCTCCTTCTCCTAGGACTTCATATTTCTTTTCAAGCTTCTCCCAGATATCCCTCGCATTTTTACATGCCATAATTTCATGAAAAATATGAGAATCTGAAGCATAATATAACAAATCCATGGCATGTGAATTTGCATGTATTAGCCTAATATTATTTTCATCCAAGGGCATACGAATTCTATTATCAATCACTCACCAGGCTATCCAATCCATTGATTTTATAAATATGTTCATTCTAATTTTTCAGGTAGTGAAATCGATACCACAAAACAATGGAGAACTTGAAGGTGACCGTCCCTCTCCAAATAGGGATACACCAATGTGAGTCATCTCGATATTTAGCAAAAATGTTTAAGTCATTGCTATAGGGCTCTGATACCAATTGTTTGAAATTGGTGTATTCCCAAGAGGGGGGGGGGGGTGAATTGGAAATTTAAAATATATCTCCTAGGTTAAACTATCCAGCAGCAGGATATACATAGCCTAGGGTTTGTCTATGCAAGTCCAAATGTGAAGACAAATATAATGTGTGGAAATTAAATCATGCGCAGCATTCAAAAAAAATTGAGAATAACATACATGTGCAATAAATATAAAGTGTTGAAATGTAAAGTGCGTGCACGCACGATATGTTATCAGGGTTCGGCCAATACTGCCTACAGAGCTCGCAAGCCCAAGGATTCTACTATGACTCACTTAATGAGTGGAGTGACACCAATTACAACCAGGGCAAATTACGAGGGCTGAACCCAACCTTTACACAATCTCCTTACAGGGCGGAGAAGGCCCTACTGATCCTTACGTGCTAGATGAACGCCCCCTCAAACCACGCCTGGAATACAATTAGATAAACTTTTTCATACAATGAAAAGTGCTTCTAACACAAGAAGATTTGTACAACAATTCAGCACAGTATAATTAATGCACACCAATGATGTAAGAACTATAAGCTTAGTCCAATATGTGTGCAAACAACACTCAAAGTAATGACTATATCTAATCAAGCGCAAAAGTGTATCAGCAAGCTAATCTTTGAAACTGTGTATAAATGTACATCTCAATCATAGTTTAGGGTTTCAATGATTTCTACCAAGAGTATTCAGAATATCTCAAAAATGTTTTCTCAATATTCAAACACAAAGAGATATTCAAAAACAAAACTTGTGAAAATACTTTTGCACACTCAAAAATACAAGCTCAATGAGTCTTGCAATGAAGATGCAAAGACTAACTAGCTATAAGATTTTTCCCGCACAAAAATTTATTAAATAAAATAGGGTGAAAATCTTTGCTCAACTCTGAATATGAAAATAGAACAACAACAATGCAATGAGAGTTTCTAACAATGATAAACAATGTAGGATGATTTTGAAATACTTTTACTTAAATAGATTTTGCAAAGGAATGATAAAAGGAGTATTTGGCTTCGAAAATGAAGAGGGTGCTCTCAAAATTTGTAGAGAAAATTTCCCTAATCAAAATCCCTAATCACTCTTTAATTTTTGCAAATGAGCCCCTATATATAGCTTTCACCAAAAACATAACTGTTAGGACATAAAGGGTATTCTTAAATTTGTTTAATGAATCTTAAAATCAATTTACCCTTAATTAATCCCAATTACCCATGGTAAAAATTGAGCAACCCGAGAGTTTTGGTCGCCGTAACTTTAGGTTCGGTCGCCCGTACAGACACAGGTGAAAAAGTTATTTTCATGTTCAGGTGGCCGAGGAAAGGGTCGGTTTGCTGAATCGAGGTTATTTTCCAAAAGTCTACGATTGGTCGCTTGGTATCATGTTCAGTTTACCGAACTTGAGCATTCGGTCGCCCGAGGCAGTTTTGAATGTGAAAGTTCGGTCTACCAAGTTAGTGAAAAGGTAAGAATTGATGTTCGGTTGACTGAGGACAGTGGTGCCTTTTTCGGTTTGATCACCCAAAGTCTGGTCAACTGTTTGACCTTTCAACTGTTCTATCACCCGAGGCAATTTTACTTGCCTAGTTTGGTTGCCCGAAACCTAGTCAAAACTTTGACCTTTCTATAGTTCGCTCGCCCGACATGTTTTTAAACATGAAGGGTCGGTCGCCCGAATTTTGTTCATCTAGCCTTTTAAGTCCTGTTTTTAGCCAATTGATCCCCTAATATTATATGTGATCTTGTGGACTATTTTACGTGTAAGTGCAAGGACCTAAGGTCATTCTAAGGTCTTTGAGCTTATTAATTCCTACATACATGATATGCAATAATTATTACAAATCTTACCTACATTACTATTACAATCCGGAATTAAACATAATATAAATTATAATGAATAACTATTCTAGGTTTTTGTATTCTTGAAGTTTTCACATGCCATCAACTGATGTTGCTAGTATGAGCTTGCACACAAACTTGATAAATATTTAATACCTTGTATTTGTCATTATCAAAAACGAGATAGGACTTAAAAAGTCAATAGAAATAGACAATGACAAAATTAAATACCAAATACAATCCTACATTTAATAAGTCATACAAGAAATAAATCCCACATTTGAACTTCAGAAATAAAGCCCAAAGACGATAACTTTATCTCATAGCTGAAACATTAGCCCTTAAAAACCTCAATCAGATACTAACTCAAACAAAAACTAAATTTTAACACAATCAAGAATGCAAACCAAAATTAAATTAAATCCAACCAAACTTAAGGTTTTAAAAAAGGAAACCGAGCTTAACACTGGAAAATAACTCAAATCAAAACTCATTCCAAAGATGATATTAAATTAAAAAGCAATCTGAATTTAATAACGCGAATAACCCAACAAAATTTAAACTTTCAATTAAAACTTTAAATAAAAAAAAAACTAAAAGTAACAATACTGCAACTTGAACAAATATTTAAATACTAAAGAAATAAAAAGTAAAGAGAGATGAAGAGAGTAAAGAGAGAGAGAGAGAGAGAGAGATAAGAGAGAGGCAGTCGTGTGGCGTGGTTCGGGTTATAGCAAGACAACCTTGTTCTTGGGCTCTCCTCTAGCGGTAGCAGCACGTAGCAGAGTGTCATGAGCTAAGCTTGTTTAGGGCATTATGCTTGCCTGTGACCACTTATCTCATGTGCTTGGGATGAATTTCCATCATGTAAATACTAGTGTAGGGTTATTTTCTGCTAGTAGTGTCTTTGTTTGCTAAATAAGGCAGTATGACTCCTCAGTCACTTTGATGTTTCCTAGTGCTAGGATGATAATTACATAAAAACTTCTTTAGGGGAGGGTGAGTGTTCATCAGTCATTGTAAAACTCACTAGCAATTGTCAACATGCTTAGCTTACTTGCCTCCCTCGCTAAGTACACCATGTCAACGGAGGATTTGTTAATGAATTACGTTTGCTTCAATGTTTACTGCTTGCTTACCACGACTTTCATGAATTGATTACTGTTTCTGCTGCTATCTGAATGAATGTTAATGAAAGTGTTTCGTGGATGAATGTTGGTAAACGATAGGCTGGCTAGTTAAACAAAAGTACTTTAGCTAGCACCGCACGACCCTTCACAAGGGTGTGATAGTTGAACCGTGACACAGAGCTACTCTCAGGTTTGTGGGATATTCAGCATCGTAAAGGGAGTACTCAAGTTGAAGTAGATTGAAGCAGTAGTTGAAGGCAACAGTAGCAAAAGAAGCATTAGCAGTGGCAGGGGCAAGCAACAGCAGCGGTAGTGGCAGGCAACAGCAGCGCAACACGTAGCAGATAATAACGCAGAATAGATGAGATAGAGCTGAGAGGAAGAGAGAGCGAGAGAGAAAAGAAACTGAGAGAAAAAGAGAGAAGTTGAGAGTTTGAGAGAGAGAGCAGATTGAGAGAAAGAAGAGGGAGAGAGACTCAGAGATACGAGGGGGAGAGAAAGGTGAGAGGAGGCAAGACAGAGAGAAGTGAGGGCTAGACCAAAAGGAGGCAAAGAGGGAGAGACTAAAAACAACACCTTAAAAACCCTAGTTGCCCCTCCTTTTTAAAGCTTCAATTTGGCTACCTTGCTGCCTCTTCACACCCTAGTGCACACACACACACAGACCTCTCATCTCTCCCCTTACATGGCCAGGTCACATCATGACCTAGCCTCCCTTTATTATTATTATTATTATTATTATTATTATTATTATTATTATTATTATTATTCTTATTATTATTATTATTATTATTATTATTATTATTATTATTATTATTCTTTTATTTTGGTTCTCAACGCACACACACAATAGCCCAACCCACTGCTTTTTCCTTGCTTTAGCTCACTCACGACCCAGCCTTTAATTCAAGCCCCATCTCATGCATGCACTTGCATTTTTGAAGCCTAGCTCACTTTATTTTCTTTAATCTCCCTATCTTCCTTTTATTTCAAGCCCACATGAATTTGCTTGTTGCATGGCCTATTAAATGCGTGTTTTTTCACGTGCATGCGGCGTCTCCTTATTATGTGCATGGCTCTCCAAATTTTTGGACGTGGGTTGATTTTTCAAAATTATCCTTTAAATGTCCAGGAAAACCTCGGATGCTCTATGTCTTGATTTGGACTCCAGCTCATGTACACGGTTCTCTACGAACGCAATTCGAATTTTCAAAAAATATCTTTGACGCGTAATCTCCTTTAATGCTTACGCACACAACACCTCTTCATGCTCATGACTCGCGTACATTCTAACCTCGGGTTTAATTTTTAGAATTTTTCCTACAATAATAAAATACAAAAATCCATAAATTATTTTAAATAAGATTAAATATTACAAATTGGGCATAGTGCTAAAATATTGAACATACTTAGGCATTTTATTAAAAATATAATCTCGAATGTACAATTTTAAACGCCTAATTACGCAACTTTGACACGTAATCACACCCCCCAACTAACATTTTGTTAGTTTCTAACAAATAACGTGAATGCAATTCAGGGCAATACCCACAGATACTAATTCCAACGAATGCACATGCAACACAACCGTACTATTTCACATACAGGAATATAACTAGATTACACACTAGCTCATTTATACATAATTCACGCAACTCTGAAGCAAGTCACTCATGCAAGTTTCATCATTGTATAACCATTAAAAACAGTATACTCACATAAAGTTAACTAACAATTACAATTCAGAGTTAATGTAGCCATATAAATTCGAGTCTAAATAGGCGAAATCTCGAGGCATGTTGTTGACCTTATAGGTCGCACCCAGTTTTGATAATGACAAATACTCAGGTATTTAATTATTGTCAAGTGTTTTGTGCAGGCTTAAATGAATATCCCAAGGAAGGACACTTGAAGCAACTAGAAGACCCTGAAGACTTGTAATTTGTACTTGTAAATTCGGTGTTTGTAATATGGGTCTGTAATAGTAACCTAGGACGTGGCTTGTATTTATTTTTTCTGCACATCATGCATATAGGATATATGGTAAGCTCAATAAGACCATAGCAAGACTCTAGGTCCCAACACTCACACACATATCATACAATATATAGGAGTGTTAAAATTGTGCCTTAAAATTGAACAAATATCAGGATATTGAGAGAGTGTGGGAGATTGAACCCCTGGAATTCAAAACTCCTCAGGCGCTCAAACTGTTGACAAGTCAACAGTTAACCAGGGCTCTCAGGTGACCGATCTATAACATGTATACTTTCCACGAGTGCCCGAACCCCTTGAAAAAGACAGTCCACCAACTTGGGTGACCGACTATTTTAGTTCAAAAAGAACCCCAGGCGACTGAACACGTGGATTCGGGCCACTGAACATAAGATCGGGCACCTGAAGTCACGAAGCAATGCTACTGACTTTGATTCGGGTCTCTGAACGTGAAACCGGGTGAACAAACTAAGTCTAATAAAATTTATTACTGAGTCTTGTCGAGTGACCGAACCTAGGTTCAGCCACTCGAACGCCGACTAGTTAAAATAAATTTAACCGCGGTAAAAAAGGGTTAATTTGGGCTGATTGTATTTTAACCATTTGGGACTTTTTTAATTATTCCCAACATGTCCCAACTGGTTATAATTTTACCCCTGGCTATAAATATGAGTTCATTTGTAAGATTAGACAAGGGATAAGCAAATAGATTAGCTAAAATATCCTCTTTTTTGAAAATATACCTTTTGGCCAAATACTCTAAAAATCTCCATTCCTTTGATATATTTTAAGATTGTGTGAACATTTCTAGAGTGCTTGTGATTGCTATAGATTGTTAGAAACTCCCATCTGATTGTTTGATTGCTATATTTTATTGGGGAGTTTTAGCGTAAGTTTATCCCACAGATTTTAATACTATAAATCTTGTGTGGGGATAAACTAAGTAAGCTTAGGGTATTTGCATCTTTGTTGCAAGTATCCAATAGCTTGGTTTTTGTTGTGCAAAAATTTCTCTAAACAATCAAATATATTTTCAATCTAGTATTATGCATATTTCATTGAGGAAAACCTTTTCGAGCTAATTTGATTATTTGATTCATATCCTTGGAATATTGATTTGCTATTGAAGCACTTTATTTAGATTCCAAGATATTACTTGTGTTGAACACTATTGAGCATCATACTGATTATATTATATTGGGTGTTGATTGCACAAAAACTTGCATCACTGAGCTTAAACTATATCTATATCATTGATGTGTATGTGAATGTGCATATTTGGGTACATATCTGCTTTACTTGAAAGCAACATCACTGTACCATCTGTTTGAGAGAATACTGTTGTCTTTTTAGGCATGGCCTGAGGGGGCGGTAATGTAGCCCGATAAGGATTGGTTGTAAAGGTTAAGGTCAGCCTTGTGCTAATTGACCTGGTTTGTATAGGTGTCGCTCCACTCGTTTAAGTGCCCAATCACAGTGGTAATCCTTGTGTTTGTTAGCCAAGGTGAGGACATAGGCAATTGGCCGAACCTCGATAACATTTTTGCGTGTCACTCTTACTTTACTACTTTCTGGTGCCTATGTTGTCAATTAAACTGATTTATTTAATTACTGGTACATATTACAACTGATTTACATTACTTGCACTAGATTGACCATAGTGTTGTGAATATAGTGCTGTTAGGAGATTTACCTAGGGCATAAATTTTAAAAGTACCAATTCACCCCCCCTTTTGGGATCACGGTAAAACTATCAATTGGTATCAGAGTCACGTAACATAGACTAGCTACTATTTTGCAAAAGATCACATATGGCTCATAACTCGTGAGCCTTTTCCCTAAGGGACCATTTTCCGCACGACCTCCTGTTTTCAATGGTGTTAATTATACCTTTTGGAAATAGAGGATGAGCATCTACCTTCAGAATACTGATTGGAAGGTGTGGAGGATTGTTTCTAAGGGAAACTATGTCCCTATGAAAACTGAGGGCACGACTAGAGTTCCTAAGTCTGAAGAAGAATATAATGATGATGATACGAAAGCTGTTAGTTTAAATGTCATTGTTATGAATATTTTGTACTGTAGTCTTGATGTAAATGAATTTAATAGAATTATGGCATGTTCTACTGCAAAAGAAATGTAGAATAAGTTAGAGGTCACATATGAGGGTACTAGAGATGTGAAAGACAGTAGGATAGATATGTTGACTAGTGAGTATGAGGCCTTCAGGATGAATGTAGGTGAGTCCATTTAGAGTATGTACACTAGATTCACATACATCATAAACTCATTGTATGCATTAGGAAAGACCTACCCCACATATGAGATGATTAGGAAGATCCTTAGAGGCTTACCTCCTGTTTGGGAAGCCAAGGCTACTGCCATTGCTGAGGGTAGAGACCTTAAGGCCATGACTCTAAATGAACTGATAGGTTCCCTAATCACTTATGAATTAGCCATAAATGAGATACTTAATGAGCATAATAAGGCTAAGAAAGTGATTGCATTAAAAATATCCACGAACACATCTAGTGAATGTAGTGAATTTGACACTGATGATGATATGGCTATGCCAACCAGAAAATTTAGTAGATTTTTTAAGAAGAATAGAAAGCCATATAAAAGACATAGGGAGTCTACAACTGAGAAGGGAGAGTCTAGTAAAAGAAAGGAAAAATCAAATGCTCCCACGTGTTATAACTGCAACAAGGTCGGGCACATCAAACTAGACTGCCCACTGCTAAAAAAGGAGGCTAAAAAAAAGAAGAAAGCCATGAAGGCTGAGACATTATGGGATAAACTTAGTAGCAACAAATCAAAATCAGACCATAGCAACTCAGAGGTCACTAACCTGTGCCTGATGGCACACAATGATGAGGTTTCGTCTTCTAATTCATTATATTCGTATTATTCATCTGATAATTGTGATTCTGACTGCATGTCTACATTTAGAGAGTTACAATTTGAATATATTCATGTATCTAAATTGTTAGGTAAAATGACCAAAGAAAACGATGATTTGAAGAAGAAATGTGAAAATTGGTCAAAATTGTTTAATATTTCAAAAACCTCTCATGCTTCCATTTTAAAAGAAAAAAGATGCTACTATTGTTGAGCTTGAGAGGAAATTGGAGGATAGCTCAAAAATTATTTTTAAATTCAACGAGGGCAAACGCAATTTTGAAAAACTACTTGGTGCCCAAAGAAACTCCTTAAGTAAAGAGGGTCCTGGTTTTAATGGTATTGAAAATGTTAGACGACCTAATCTTTACTTAGGACATTTTACACATGAGTCAAAATCTCATGTTCATCCTAAAGATCCTAAGTGTAGAATAAAATGTTTTAAATATAAACAGATTGGTCATATTCAATTTGATTGTCCACTTAGGAATAAGCATGCTAGGATTAAGAATGTATGGGTAGTTAAAGGTGATCTAGCTACTAAACCCCGTGGACCCAACAAAATTTGGGGACCAGCATCAGTTACTTAGTTTATCTTGCAGGTGTGCCTAAGATCGTTCTCTTCCAAGGATAGGTGGTACTTGGATAGTGGGTGCTCATGGCACATGATCGGTGACAAGGGAAAATTCACTTCAATCATTCCCAAGGATGGAGACTATGTGACATTTGGCGACAATGCAAAAGGACGCTTCATTAGGGTAGGTAAGGTTGGTAAGAATTCTTCTTTTACTATTGATGATGTTTTATTGGTTGATGGGCTGAAGCATAATTTACTCAACATAAGCCAATTGTGTGATGAAGGATATAAAGTATCTTTTGAGAATGATAAATGCATAGTAGAAGATAAATCATATCACGAAGTGCTTTTTTTTGCCGATCGCCATGAAAATGTTTACACTACTTCTCTTGATAACTTAACTTCACAACAAGTGACATGCTTTTCTGCTGTAAATGAAGTTAGTTGGTTATGGCATAGGTGCTTAGGACATGCTAGCATGGATTTATTGTCAAAACTTGTTAGAAAAGAACTAGTAAAAGGTTTTCCTAAAATGTCATTTGTAAAATATAAAATTTGTGATGCATGTCAAATAGGTAAGAAAACAAAATCTAGTTTTAAGAAAAAGAAATTCATATCTACTACTAGACCACTTGAGATGCTTCATTTAGATTTGTTTGGTCCCAATTTTGTGCAAAATCTTGGTGGTAAATCATATGCTTTTGTTATAGTAGATGACTTTTCTAAGTTCACATGGGTATTATTTCTTGCACATAAAAATAAATCATATGAATAGTTCACCAAACTTTTGTAGGAGGATTCAAAATGAAAAAAAATATAAGATAACTCACATAAGAAGTGATAGAGGCACATAATTCAAAAATATGGACATAGAAAATTATTGTGACTTAGAGGGTATTTCACATAACTTCTCTTCGCCTATGACACCTCAACAAAACGGAGTGGTGGAAAGAAAGAATAGATCACTACAAGAAATGGGTAGAACTATGCTAGATCAACATAACCTACCTAAATATTTTTGGGCCCAGGCCATTAATACTGCATGTTATGTCATGAATAGGGTGTTGATTAGATCGTCAATTAATAAAACCCCTTATGAATTGTGGAACAACCATAAACCTAACATTTTCTATTTTCATGTGTTTGGTTGTAAATGCTTTGTGCTTAGAGATAATGAACACTTAGGAAAATTTGACTTTAAATCTGATGAAGGTATTTTCCTAGGTTATGCACTTATCAGTAAAGCTTATAGGGTTTTCAACAAATGAACATTGATTGTGATTGAATTTATTCATGTTGTGTTTGATGAATCTAATCCATTTTCTAAGAAAGATGATGAAGATGATATTGATATTATAAAATGCTTGGATAAAT
The DNA here is from genome assembly GCF_029873635.1 of Malania oleifera. Classification (NCBI taxonomy): domain Eukaryota; kingdom Viridiplantae; phylum Streptophyta; class Magnoliopsida; order Santalales; family Ximeniaceae; genus Malania; species Malania oleifera. Next base: position 13,141,185 of record NC_080420.1, on the reverse strand, counting down.
TATCTATTGAAAACAATGCACGTGAAAACCCTAAAGTAAATGAAAAATTATCTGAAGATAATGAAAATCAGGAGTTGCTTAGAGATTGGAAATACATTAGAAGTCATCCTATAGATCAAATCATAGGTGAACCATCTTGTGGTGTAGCCACAAGATCCTCCTTGAGAAATCTAGTGAATCATTATGTTGTCTTATCCCAAGAAGAACCTAAAAATATTAAAGAAGCCATAGAGGATGAGTCTTGGGTCATGTCCATGTAAGAAGAACTTAATCAATTTGAAAGAAGTAATGTGTGAATTCTAGTTCCTAGGCCTAATGATCACACAATTATTTGAACTAAATGGGTACATAGAAATAAGAAAGATGAGAATGGGGTAGTAACTAGGAATAAGGCTAGACTAGTTGCCCAAGGGTATAACCAGCAGGAGGGGATTGACTTTGATTAAACATATGCTCCTTTTGCTAGGTTAGAGGTCATTCGTATGCTACTTGCTTATGCCGCTTTTAAAAATTTTAAATTGTTTCAAATGGATGTTAAAAGCTTTTTTTTAAATGGCTATATTAATGAAGAAGTATATATAAAACAACCACCCAATTTTGAAATCATAAATATCCAGATTATGTTTACTGGTTGTCTAAGGCCTTGTATGGATTGAAACAAGCTCTTAGAGCTTGGTATGAGAGGCTTAGTGGTTTCCTACTAGAAAATGGGTTTACCGATGGAAAAATTGACACTACACTTTTCATCCAATCCAAAAATGATGATATGCTCCTTGTTCAAATTTATGTGGACGATATCATTTTTGGAATAACTAATGATGAGTTGTGTAATGAGTTTGCCAAATGCATGCAAAGTAAATTTGAAATGAGCATGATGGGTGAACTTAGTTTCTTCTTAGGGCTACAAATTAAACAAGCTAAACATGGAACTTTTATATGTCAATCAAAATATATCAGGGACTTGCTAAAGAAATTTAATATGGAAGATTGTAAAATTCTTGGTACACCTATGAACTCTTCCATTAAGCTTGAAAAAGATGAGTATGGAATCCCTGTTGACGTTAAGTTGTATCGTGGCATGATTGGGAGTCTCCTATATCTCACTACTAGTAGGCCTGATATTATGTTTAGTGTGTGTATGTGTGCTAGGTTTCAAGCTGCCCTAACGAATCCTTAGGTATTTAGTTGGAACTATAGAGTTAGGCTTGTGGTACCCTAAGCATACTACCTTTGAGATTGTGAGTTATACTTGTCGCGACGTCCTGGGAGCGCGTGTGCCCTGGGCGGCGAAATAAAAAAAAATTTAATTTTCAAGGAAAATTCATGGAATGTCGAAGTCGCTACTAACCTTTTAGTGTGGTTAGAACACATGATTACTACCCCGTTAGGGGTAGAATGAGTCTATGTTACCAGAGTTAGGTTCGGGAGTTCGGTTACACGAGGGGAAGGTACAAGCACCCCCTACGCGCCCGTTCTTACGAACGGTACCTAATTAATTTGAAATTATCCCTAAGTTAATCTAATAAGTTTTTAAATTACTCCTTTTTATGAATTTATAAATATAAATAAATAAATAAATAAAATATATTATATATACATATATTCCCTCAGAACTTAAAGTACGTGATGCCCAAAGGCTCATACCCTCGCAATAAAATCATAGGGATAAAAAAAAATCAACAAAATATTTAAGAAAAAAACTCCCAAATTTTGAAATTGTATAAAAAATTTTTATAGAAAGATACTAATATGGGAGGTTTTAATATATGGTAATAGAGTAATAAGCAACTCACACTTACTAAAATATCATGAATGTCAAAATAAGTAATTATATACCATATTACTCTCTATGTATTAATATACTAAGGATACTATAATAAATCTCATCACATGTAAACATAATAGAAATACTATAATACTATCACTATATATATCAAAATACTAAAAATACCATCTTTGCTTAGATCCTAAAAATTCTAAAAATACCATAAACAATATGAATTAATCAAAACCCTAAGATATATACACAATTAACATAGCAATAGGGAAAAACCCAAGGTATACGGTAGTAATGCAACAATACTAATAATCCAAAAGATACCATATTAACAAAATCGTAATAATAGTTCAAAACATACAATATTAACATCAAGTAACCGAAGCCCTAATATATTATAACAATAATACACTACTTATAACAATAATACGACTATAATAATAACACAACCAATATGTATATATGTATATATATCATAGCACATAATTACCAATGATAAATGCTACTAGAATAATAAGGTGTATACATCACAATATTAATAACAATATAGGCCCTATACAACTTTAATCTGATCATAAACAATTATATCCAATAATAGGGAAGTAATCAAACCCTAAAAAAACAAATCAATGTGTAACAATATGGAAACAATAAATACACATATATGATAATATAGAAATAGTCAAACAATGGAAATCAATACGTGATAAAATGGAAACCCTAAAAATCCAAATAAGGAAACCCTAAAAATGAATATGAAATTTAATACATACCCTAAATACAACAAAAGTATAAACTTGAAGATTAAAACAAATTTTAATTGTAACACTTCTACAACAATTATAATGTTCATTATATAATATGCACAACCAAAATACAAACAAGAATATCAACTAACAAACGTTAAGAACCCTACAACAATATTATAGATACTTTAATGTGTAAAAGAAGAGTTTAAATATGAAACTAAATATATATTACACTAAATAAAACATTATAAGAAAAAAAAAAACTCAAAATATTAAATATACCTGCATAAAAAAAAAAAACAAATATTATATATCAATATAAACCAAAATCAGCAACAAAGAAAGAAATAAAATAAAATAAAATCGCATATCTGTGTGTGTGTGTGTTTGTGTGGTGCATTTGAAGCAGAGGATTTACAGGGGGCAGCAGGGTGTTTGGGTCCTGGAGGTTGGCTACTGTAGGGGTGGTTGGTGCAGCAGGGGAGACCACCGGTGGCTGGAGTCGTGGCTGTGCTGGTCGGAGTGGTGGTCGGCTGCTTGTAGGCAACAACTGTGGAGCAGAGGAGCTCTGGTGGTGCTGTGCTGGGCTTGAGGCAGCAGAGAGGGGGTACTCGGGTACTGCTGGAGTCCTGGAATGCTGCTGGTGTTGCTAGTATGGTGGAGTTGAACAGAGGAAGTGGTGGCTATCGGTGGCCGTGCGATGATGGAGTGATGATGGCCTCGGGTGCTGCTGAAGTAGCCAGATGGTCTGGTACAGAGGAGCTCGGGGCTCTGTATTGTTATGGAGGGACTATGGGCTGAGGATGAAGGGCTGGTTTTCTGGTGCAGAAGGCCGAGAGCCAAGGGACTCCGGGAGAGAAAAGAACAGAGAAATTAGAGAGGGAGAGAAGAGATTAGCTAGGTTTTCTTTTTTTCTTTTGGCCGTCTGTGCGCTGCGCTTCCCTCTTTGCCCTACTGCACTCCCATGCTTATATAAAAAAAATTTGGAAACCCTTAAACCCTTCTTTGATTTTATTTCCTTTTTCTCTTTTTTTTTTTAAAATTCTTTTTATACTTCTTATGGTAATAATAGATCTAGTAATAATGACAATAATAGTAATAAGAGTAATAATAATAATAATAATAATAGTAATAGTAAAATAATAGTAATAATAAAGTATGAATAATAATATAGGAAAAATAATAATAATAATAATAATAATAATAATAATAATAATAATAATAAATAAATAACAATAATAATAATAATAAATAATAAATATACCCAAAATAATAATAGTAAAGTAACACTAATTATAATACTTGTAATGAATAATAATAAAAAATACAAATAATTATAAGAGAATAATAATGATAATAATAATAATAATAAGGTAATAATAAAAATAATAATGGCAATAGTAATAATCCAAAATAATTATAGTAAATTAATAATAACAATAATAATAAATAATAAAAATAATTATAAGAAAGTAATGATAAAAATACTAATAATAATAATAAAATAATAATAAAAAGGGAACCTCTTGTTCTATTTGGTTAGGGCAAAAATAGGGTGTCTACAATACTAATGCTAACTTTGTCGGTAGTAAGGTTGATAGAAAAAGTACCAGCGACACTTGTCACTACTTAAGACAGTCTCTTGTTTCTTGGTTCTCCAAGAAACAAAACTCAGTTGTCTTGTCCACAGCCGAAGCAGAATATATTGCGGCTGGAAGTTATTGTGCTCAAACTTTTTATATGAAACAACAACTTATGGATTTTGGATTGCACTATGATACAATACTGATTAAATGTGATAATACTAATGCAATCAACATCTCTAAAAATCCTATCTCATATTCACGAACTAAACACATTGAGATTAGACATCATTTTCTTCGTGATCATGTGCAAAAAAGAGATGTGACCCTTGAGTTTGTATGCACCAATGAACAGTGGGCAGACATATTCACTAAACCACTTCCTGAAGATAGGCTCCTATAAATTAGACGTGAATTAGGTCTAATGCACAATAGAGAGGCTTCTTAAATGTTTCATAGTTTGCATAAATTTAGGGGGAGCTCTCAAGTGAAATTTACAAGTCTTAGCAACTAACATTATTGTTGATATGCCTTATTGCCTTAGACTTTGTAAATATTGATTATTGCTTGTGTATAATTCTTATATCTACAACATGATAATATTAAGCTTTATGTTTTACTGTTTGATCATACTGGAACTGTTTGAGTAGTTGTGGATAAACTGATAGGATTTATAAACTCAAATAGGATATTATTTATACATGATCTATTTTGGAAAGTCTTATTTCCAAATGGCACTCTACCAAAAATTTTCAAAATCTTTCCAAAACTTGTACTGTATAAATATCGTGTTTACCTTTTGCCTAGAGTTCTTAATTCTTATGGCCCTTTTTGCTATTGCCAAAAAGGGGAGATGTAGGGGCAAAAAAAAATTGGGTTAAATTATTAGATTAAATTGAATTGAATTGAAAATATTATTTAGAACTTCACATGATGCACATTGTTGGGGGGAGCCTCCTAAGGCTATACCCATTTTTTGCATGATGTATTTGTCATCATCAAAAAGGGGGAGAATGTTGACCTTATAGGTCGCACCCAGTTTTGATAATGACAAATACTCAGGTATTTGATGATTGCCAAGTGTTTTGTGCAGGCTTAAATGAATATCCCAAGGAAGGACACTTAAAGCAACTAAAAGACCCTGATGACTTGTAATTTGTACTTGTAAATTCGGTGTTTGTAATATAGGTATGTAATAGTAACCTAGGATATGACTTGTATTTATTTTACCTGCACATCATGCATATAGGATATATGGTAAGCTCAATAAGACCATAGCAAGACTATAGGTCCCTACACTCATACACATATCATACAATATATAGGAGTGTTAAAATTGTGCTTTAAAATTGAACAAATATCAAGATATTAAGAGAGGTCGGGCGACCGAACCCCTAGAGTTCAAAACTCCTTAGGCGCCTGAACTATTGACAAGTCAACAGTTGACTAGGGCTCTCAGACAACCGATCTATAATATGCATACTTTCCACAGGCGCCCGAACCCCTCGAAAGGGACAGCCCACCAACTCGGGTGACCGAACACATGGATTCGGGCCACCGAACATAGGATCAGGCACCCAAAGTGACGAAGCAATGCTACTGACTTTGATTCGGGTCTCCGAACGCGAAACTGGGTGACTGAACTAAGTTTAATAAAATTTATTATTGAGTTTTTCGGGCGACCAAACCTAGGTTCAACCACCCGAACCCCAGCCGGTTAAAATTAATTTAACTGCGGTAAAATAGGGTTAATTTGGGCTGATTGTATTTTAACCATTTGGGACTTTTTTATTATTCCCAACATGTCCCAACTGGTTAAAATTTTACCCCTAATTATAAATATGAGTTTATTTGCAAGATTAGACAAGGGATTAGCAAATAGATTAGACAAAATATCCTCTCTTTTGAAAATATACCTTTTGGCCAAACACTCTCAAATCTCCATTCCTTTGATATATTCAGAGATTGTGTGAACATTTCTAGAGTGCTTGTGATTACTAGAAACTCTCATCTGATTGTTTGATTGCTATATTTTATTGGGGAGTTTTAGCGTAAGTTTATCCCACAGATTTTCATGCTATAAATCTTATGTGGGGATAAACTAAGTAAGCTTAGGGTATTTGCATCTTTGTTGCAAGTATCCAATAGCTTGATTTTTGTTGTGCAAAGATTTCTTCAAACAAGCAAATATACTTTCAAATTAGTATTATGCATATTTCATTGAGGAAAACCTTTTTGAACTAGTTTAATTATTTGATTTGTATACTTGGAATATTGATTTTCTATTGAAGTACTTTGTTTAGATTCCAAGATATTGCTTGTGTTGAACATTGAGCATCATACTGATTATATTATATTGGGTGTTGATTGCACAAAAACTTGCATCACTGAGCTTACTCTATATCCATATCATTAATGTGTATGTGAATGTGCGTATTTGGGTACATATCTGCTTTACGTGAAAGCACTATCACTATACCATCTATTTGAGAGAATACTGTTGTATTTCTAGGCATGGCCTGAGGGGGCTGTAATCCAGTCTGGTAAGGATTGGTTGTAAAGGTTGAGGTCCATCCTCTGCTAATTGACCTGGTTTGTATAGGTGTCACTCCACCCGTTTAAGTGAGTAATCATAGTGGTAATCCTTGTGCTTGTTAGCCAAGGTGGAGACGTAGGCAATTAGCAAAACCTCGATAACATTTCTGTGTGTCACTCTTACTTTACTGCTTTTTGGTGCCTTTGTTGTCAATTAGACTGCTTTATTTAATTACTAGTACATATTACAACTGATTTACATTACTTGCACTCGATTGACCATAGGATTGTGAATATACTGCTGTTAAGAGATTTACCTGGGGCATAGATTTTAAAAGTACTAATTCAACCCCCCTTCTTGGGATCACGGTAAAGCTATGACATGTGTAATGTGTATGACTCGTTACACTCCGGATATCCATGGACACCTTTATAACGGTCGTTTTGACTCGGTCTCATTGGTATACCATCCAAAACACTAAAAAAGGATGAGTTCACTCATTATATGCGAGGAGGAGTGTCATGATCAAAATCCCACATATTATAAGGAACAAACGATAAATGTGTGGAGTAGACTAGTCTGAAAAGGATCCAGCCTATTGGTGAGGTGTCGATTCCTTCACCCTAACATCTTCTCACCTACTCGTCATATCCAACCAAGGTGACCCTAGATCAACTTATTCACAAACCCAACGTGAATACATCTGAGACATTAGGCGATCAAAGAGTCTTCATATATACACCTGACTTTTTGTTGTAGTTGCGTGAAGCAGACATTAATCTTTCATCTTATTTCGGTGTATTTCTATTTTTTTTTCCTTTTTCTTTCTTCTACTCATTTTTCAAATTTTTTCTTTTCATGGTTAATTAGGACAATCATTACACTTATTTTTTTTGTCTTCATACCACCCATGTGGCTCAGCCTTCACATCTTGAATAAGCTACAAGACCTACGTTTCTATTTCCCCACTAGATGTCACCTCTAGGATAATAAGTCAAAAATCGAGACTAGTGTAGAAAGAATTGTCCAGAAGAAAAGAGAATTGAGTTTCATGAACTTTGATTTGATGTTAACACTCAAAAGAACGATAAATAGCTTAAGAATACCTCACAAGGTGTCATAGTCACCACAGGTGTTCTCTCAATGCTCACAAGGAACCCTAAGTGCAACGAATCACGTGAATGTGTATATTCAACCTCATGAGATACCAATAAATACAAGAGTTTATATAGTCAGATTAACATGAATGAAATACCAGTCAACCATCATAGAGTTACAAAGTCATATAAAAAGAAGCTAAACATAAATAACTCGAGTGGGTAACTCTTAGGTTATATGCAAGTATATGAAGGGTATAAGTTAGTGTTAATCGTGGCATAATCATCCATCTTCAATAATCTTTTTTCTGTTTTTTTTATTTTTTTTAAATAATAAAAACTTGGCAAGTGGAAGGCACAGTGTCACATGCAAATTCTCACCCCCCCCCCCCCAACTAAAGTAGAACATTGTCCTCAATGTGAAAGAATAGGGAAAATAGAAAAACTGTGCACGAGGGAAACAAGCTAATAGAAAAAACACAAAAAAATCACTACCAACTAATGCAATAGAAAAAGAAAAGAAAAATGCAAATAAAGAAAAAAATAAAACAAAAAGAAAAAAGAAAAAGAAAAGTAGTAAAAGAGAAAGATAAAAAAACTCCCCTAGGGTCATGCAGAAGTAAGACCTTTTCATTTGGATCAAAGGGACTCATGAAAGGCTTGAGTCATTGTCCATTGACTGTGAAGTCGTTACCATTCTTTGGATCCAAAATGTCTACTATGCTGTGAGGATAAATGTGTTTAACAATGTACGGGTCACCCCATGGGACTTCAACTTCCTAGGAAATAAATGTAAGCTGGAGTCATAGAGAAAAAACTTGTTGATTTTGGAAAATGTGTTTGTCCTTGATTTTCCTGTCACGCAGTAGCTTCATTCATTCCTTTGCTAAGTAAGCATTTTTATAGGCTTCCCTCCTAGATTCTTCAAGCTCACATACCTGCAACTTTCTCAAACCTTTAGCATCATCAAGTGAAAAGTTAATCTGTTTAATAGCCCATAATGCATGATGTTGAATCTCAACAGGTAAATGACATGCCTTACCGTCAACTAACCTATAGGGAGACATCCCTAAATTTTTATTGAAAGCAGTTCGGTAGGCCTAGAGTGCATTAACCAGCTTTTCTAACCAATCTTTTCGATAAGGACGAACCTTTTTCTCAAGTATGATCTTGATCTCTCTGTGGGCTAGCTCAGCATGACCATTAGTTTGAGGGTGGTATGGAGCAGAGACCTTATGGGTAACTCCATATTTTTGTATTAATTTTTCAAATGGTTTATTACAAAAGTGCAACCCGCCATCACTAATGGCTTTGGGCATTCCAAAACATGCAAATAACTCCTTGAGAAATCAGATGACAACCCTGTGGTCATTTGTCCTACAAGGTATAGGTTCCACCCATTTTGAAACATGATCCACAACAACTAGAATATAAGAATTTCCAAAAGAGTTTGAAAACGGTCCAATAAAGTCAATACCCTAACAATCAAAGATTTCAAGAGTCAAAATGGGAGACAAAGGCCTTTCATTCTTTACTGTGATTTTCCCAAGTTTCTGACAGACCTCACAAGTTTTACAAAAATTCTCAATATCTTTGAATATAGCAGGCCAGTAGTGTCCACTTTGCAAAATTTTTGAAATAGTTTTTTTTTGTAGCAAAGTGGCCTCCACATGCTTCACTATGACAAAAATGCATCACAAAAATGAATTCATTATTAGGCATACATCTATGAACCAACTGATTAGAGTAGTATTTAAACATACATGATGTTAGCTTTACAGTGATCCCAAGAGGGGGGGTGAATTGGTATTTTTAAATTTTATCTCCTAGGTATTCCACCTAGCAGCAGTATGTTCACAAGCCTAGGGTCAATCTAGTGCAAATAATGTAAATATTCCAGAAATAAAATAAAGCAGTTTAAATAACCATACAAGCACCAGAAAGCAGTAAAGAGAGGATGACACGCAGATATGTTATCGAGGTTCGGCCAACTGCCTACGTCCCCGCCTTGGCTAACCAGCACAAGGATTATCACAATACCTTGCTCACTTAAACGGGTGGAGCGGCACCTATACAAACCAGGTCAAGTTAACACAGGGCTGACCTCAACCTTTACACCAATCCTTACCGGGCTGGATTACCGCCCCCTTAGGCCACGCCTGGAATCTCTCAGATATATAATCAAAGGTACAATATAAGAGTGCTTTCACGTAAAGCAGATTTGTACCACAAGTGCGCACAAACACAAACACCACAGATGATTTAATAATGTAAGCTCTGTGTGGTCTAAATATGTCAACTTTCAACAATGTTTTCTATCTGTGTAGCAAGCATGTGAGAGTGTCAATAATAATCTGTGTACTTCAAAATATTCAGTCAAGTGTGTTCACACAGAATATCAAACAAGCCTCAATATTATCAATCAATAGAATGCGTATATGCTTAGATTGCAAAATAGATAATCTTTGTTTTCGACAAATGATATATATACTTGTATAAATAATACCACAAAGATTGATATATCAGACACACGAATCTCTTTTCACAAATATATCAATATGAACACCACAAGATATTCGGATATGTTCGAAAGTATTTTTGCAATCTCCAAATAAAAACGAACTTCCTAAGATATTGCAACGAGAATGCAATACTTGCGATGTCACAACAAGTCTTTCTTAGGGCAGGCTTATTGGCAAAGCCTCCTAAGAAAACTTAGGTTATGCTCTCAAAAATCGATTCAAATATGCAACAATATGGAGAGCTAACCTTTAAGTAAAAGTACTCAATACACTTACAAATGATTTAGATGGTTGAAGAGTGTAAGCTTGAGTAGGTTTCAAAAGGAGTGTGAATAATGAGAGGCAAAAATGAGATATAAACATATAATTTCCCAATCAACAACTGAATTCATCTAAAAATTATCGCATACATATTTCCCCAAATCCACATATGCACAATTCCTAAACTATAATCCATATATCATTTTACCCGGGTGTCTGAAATACCACCCACTGGGGTCCTCAACCCTTGCCTGCAGGGTCCCAAAGCACTCTATTACTAAAAATTTAATACCCTAATTTTACTTCACAAAACTCCATTATATTCTCATATAATACAAAATTTAAGCTCAAATAAACTTGGTAATACTAGAAATACTCAAATAATCCACTTACCTTTGTTTTGGGATGATTCCCAAAACTTCTCAAATCAACATTTCGCTCTGGCTATGTTGTAGAGAATCTCTCCAAGATCACTGTGGTAGCTTCTGATCATCGAACCAGGGAGAGACAAAGCCGAATTCTTAGAGAGAAGTGAGAGGATACGTTTAGAGAGAGAGAAAACTTTAAAATAAATTTTCTTCGTAGGAAATCTATTTTAGACTATATAAAGAGTGTTGTCCACGTAGCCTTGTTGATGAGACAGGTTGCCTCGTCGACGAGTCAATGAAGAGAGCTCGTCGACGAACACCTTCTCCTCGTCGATGAGTTTTAGGTCCTTGAAACAATCCCTCGACAATTTCTTATTGACAAAATGAATGTCCCCGTCGACAGATCTCAAGAAATATGCTCGTCGAGAAGCGCTTTGTATTCATCGATGAGACCTTGTAAGTCCTCTTTTAAAATTTCCTTATTTCTCTCCTTTCTTTGATTATTTAATTACTAAAATTCTTCGAGTCTCTACATTCTCCCCTCCTTATAAAAATTTCTTCCTCGAAATTTACTATCTGTATCGAACACCATTCTTAGCATAAAATGGGCTACTTATTTTATTACTAACCCTCACTTATGGTGGAGGAATACCGTGGTTACATAAGCAGTTATGAGAGATTACAAATATACTTATAAATAAAATTCCCCCAAAACTAAAACCCTACCAATCCTATATTTTAATTTACAATTACACATTCATTACTTTGTACTAAACAAAATAAAACTATTATCACTTGAACTTTACAAATCTTTACTATACCCCACTAAACAAGTGTGGGTCTTTCTGTTTGATTTTATTTTCAAGCTCCCACGAAGCTTCTTCCACCACGTGATTCCTCCATAGGACTTCTACTCGTGGTATTTTCTTACTGCGCAATTCTTATTCCTTCCTGTTTAAGATTTGTACTGGAGTTTCTTCATATGCTAGAGTATCACTGACTTCTAATTCTGCATAGCTAATGACATGATACTACAAAAAATAAGGTTATTAGTGACGGTTTTGAACTAGTCGTTATATCTGCCGTTATTAATACTTATTAGTGACGAATTTTTGAAACCATCACTAATAATAAAGTATTAGTGACGAATTAAAACCGTCACTAAAAAACCTAAGTCCGTCACTATAAATTTTACACCGACTCGATCAAAAATCGTCACTAAAACCATAATATTAGTGACAGATTTATATTCGTCACTAATGCTCTATTATTAGTGACGGTTTGAAAATCGTCACTAATGCTCACAAGCAATTATTAGTGACGTTTTTCAAACCGTCACTAATACTCTAAAATCGTCACTAATACTATATTATTTGTGACGGTTTGAAAATCTTCATTAAAACTCGTTAAAAAAAAGACAATTAGTATTAGTGACGGTTTGAAAACCTTCATTAAAACTCGTTAAAAAAAAGACAATTATTAGTGACGGTTTTGAAACCTTCACTAATACTTAAATTGGACAATTAGTAGTGACGGTTATAAAGTCACTAATAATTTTAAATTAATTTTTTTTCAATTATTAATTTCTGTAAAAATCTGTAATTACATTTTCGTATACGTAACATTAAACCATAATTGCTAAAAAATTCATAAATTATTCAAAATTCAAATTCAAATTTCAATAAAAATACAAATATATTATACAAATTCAAATTCAAATACAAATATATTATACAAATTCAAATTTAAATACAAATACATTATACAAATTCAAAATTCAAATTCAAATTTAAATAAAAATACAAATATATTATACAAATTCAAATTCAAATTCAAATGCAAATATATTATATTAATTCAAATTTAAATTGGATAATTAGTAGTGATGGTGATGCGAGCTTCAATAGTGAGAGACCATGGCAACATGGGCAGCTATGGCTTGCTGCAGCGTCATCCTCGAGGGCGAAGTTCTTGAACAATAAGGCTCAATCTGTAATCTAGGGTCCAACTTTAGAATCCTCGACCTTGATGGTGATGGAGCAAACAACGAGGTCAAGGAGGGTGATGAAGGACAATGAGGTCTCGGATGGCAAAGAAGGGCGACGAGGCTGTGGATGGTGGTGGCTGCATCAACGATTCTTGGTCTAGTTTACCCGGAGTTTTTTTTCAAAATTGATTTGAAATGCGATGAGCCTGACCATGTAGACAAAATGAATTTTAGTCTTTCATCTGATAGGTTGTCTCTTATAGTTAAGGTATGATTTAAATATTAATTTTATTTCTCTTGAATCTTGATGCCCTTCTTGTGGATGCAATATTAATGACCGCAAGAAGGGCATCAAGATTCAAGCGAAATAAAACTAATATTTAAATCATACCTTAACTATAAGTGACAACCTATCAAATGAAAGGCTAAAATTCATTTTATCTACATAGGCAGGCTTATCGCATTTCAAATCAATTTTGAAAAAAAACTCCGGGTAAACTAGATAAAGAATTGTTGATGAAGCCACCACCATCCACCCCACTTTAAAAGTACCTGAACCTCCTGATTCTTACCTCCATGTCCATCATAAACTCCAAAGAATAACATGGAAGCATCCAGAACAGGATATGCATCATGCTAGCAAATTAAACATTCATAGTCAATAACAAAATATTCATACTATTAGTTAAGACCTTTAACATGAAAGTTCGAAGTCTCAAGTCATAATCAATATATCCCTTTTAGGATAACAAGAAAAAAAATATTAATATAATAAATGTAAGAACTATGTTCTAGGTAGCCTGTTTATGCATTAGTTTGCATATTTGTAAACCCTAGCATGGATTAGTTCATCTACGTACAAGGAATCAACCCTTTAGTTAGACAATTTCTCACACTTATTCATAAGTAAGGTTGATTTTTTGGACAACTATTTTAGAAACCGGTTTTAAAAAGCTTTATTTAAACCTCGTTCATCTAAAAAAAATAAAATAAAAATAATATATAATATATAATAAATAATAAATAATATTATTTTTGGGTGACAACTTAAGTTACTTTACGGATTATTCATTGTTCCTGATAACTTCATTAAAAGAAGATTCTCATAATCTAATAACAATTATTTATATTACAAATGATATTGATACTTTCAAAATAAATATATTAACAATTATCAACAAGTTTTACTTTCGCAAAACTCTACAAAAGTTAAAATTTTGATCATAACAAGGGAATTGGGCAAAACACAAAAACCACGTTATACATGCGATATGGAGGATAACGTTAGAACTACAACTTCAATTTTTATAAAATATTATCACTTGACTACAGCCCGTTCTTCATCAGTAAAAATGCTCAAAATTTTTTTTTGGAAACAAAACATATGAGACTGCTCACGACCAAGAGCTTCTAAACTTATATTCAGTCCATGTCAATCAAAATCGTTATAAAAATTTGATTAGTTGCTAAAAAATTATCATAACATACATCCATTTGAAATGTTAAAACAAAAAAAAGAAATTAATTTTTTTCACGCTCACAACTATGGATGATTTTAGGGAATTGGCTCAAATATCAATTCCCAAATTTCTTATAACAAGCTAATCATCAATAATAATATCCTAATAAATTCACAAGTTCATGAACATTAAATTAAATAAATATAAAAGATGTTTACCTTACACCATTAAGTCCATGAGAAAGATTTTTTTTTTTTAAGCTTAAAAACATTCCCCCATGAATTAAATATAAATGAAATCCAAAATCCAAATTCTAATTGTTGGAAAATAACCTAAAATAAGTAAGAACTCCAACTTTTAGTGATGGTTCATAAAAACCGTCACTAATACCAACTTTTAGTGACAATTTTAAAAACCGTCACTAATACTTTCGTCACTAAAAACCAGTATTTTTGTAGTGTGGGAAGGATCTGGGACGTATTTCCTTAACATAGAAATATGAAATACGTCATGTATTCTGAACAAAACTAGTCGTAAAGTTAGCAGATAGGCAACTGCCCAATCTTCTCAAATATCTCAAATGAGCCAATAAACCTAGAGCTCAACTTACCCTTCTTCCCAAACCTCATGACTCCCTTTAGTGGTGCTATTTTCAGAAACACTTGGTCACCCACTTTAAATTCCAATTCTCAGCGGCGAGTATCTACATAGCTTTTCTGCTAACTCTGTGCTGCACTGATTCTATCTCGAATAAGTCAGACTTTATCGTACGCCTGCTGCACTATTTCTAGCCCCAAAACCCACCTCTCACCTAGTTCATCCTAGTATAAAGGAGAATGACACCTCCTATCATAAAGCGCCTCGTAACATGTAATGCTGATGCTAGTCTAATAGCTATTGTTGTAGGAAAATTCAACTAGCGGCAAAGACTGGGTCCAACTACCCTCGAAATCCAATACACATGCTCACAGCATATCCTCAAGTACCTAGATCATCCTTTCTGTTTGACCATAAGTCTGAGGATGAAAAGCTGTGTTGAATGCTAACTGAGACCCCAAAGCCTCCTACAAGCTCTTCCAAAACCGTGATATAAAGCATGGGTCATGGTCCGAGACTATAGATACTGGCACTCCATGAGGTCGAACAATCTCCTAAATGTAGATCTTTGCTAATCTATTCATAGGGTAGCTAACTTTAATAGGTAGAAAGTGATATGTTTTCGTTAGCCGATCAATAACTACCCAGATGGCATTCTGACCATGCGGTGCTCATGGTAGCCCATTAACGAAATCCATGGATATGTGGTCCCACTTCCATTTAAGGATATAAAGTGGTTGCAACTACCATGTCGGTCTCTGGTGCTCAGCTTTTACCTGCTGGCATGTCAAGCACTACTGCATAAATTCGGCAATCTCTCTTTTCATGTCAATCCACCAAAAATACTCTCACAGATCCTTATACATTTTAGTACTGACAAGATAAACCATATATAGAGATCTGTGAGCCTCCTTTAAAATCATTCTTCAAATATCATCATTTGCAGGCACACACAATCTAGTGCGAAACCTCAGAGCTCCATCATCTGAAATACTTAACTCCTTTCCCTGTTCATCCTGCACTTTGGCTATTACCTCTACTAATTATGGGTCATCGCTCTGAGCAGCTTAAATCTTTTCATATAGCGTAGGCTGCACAACGAGGCTGGCAATAAATGCCTGGTGACCATCCTCCACTAACTCAACGCCTAGTCTTTCTAAGTCCATCTAAATTGGGTGCTAAATTACTGCTGCTAACTGCGCTGTACCCTCTGATTTACGACTCAGTGCATTAGCCACCACATTTGCTTTACCTGGGTGGTAGCTAATGCTGCAATCATAATCCTTGATGAGTTTTAACCATCTCCTTTGCTGCATATTCAACTCTTTTTGTGTGAAGAAGTACTTTAAACTTTTATGATCAGAAAATATCTCGCATCCCTCACCGTACAAGTAATGCCTCGAATTCTTTAACATCTTTAACACGTGTATCACTACAGCCAATTATAGATCGTGGGTAGGGTAGTTCTTTTCATATTCTTTCAACTGTCGGGATGCATAAGCTACAACCCTACCATGCTGCATCAGCACACAACCAAGCCCTTTCAAAGACATGTCACTGTAAATTACATAACCATCACCTCCATATGGAATTGTTAGTACTGGTGCAGTGATGAGCTGCTGTTTTAATTCGTAGAAGCTCTATTCACATTCATCATCCCATGCAAAGCTAGCATTCTTCCTAGTCAGTCACATGAAAGGCCGTGATAGTCCTGAGAATCCCTCTACAAACCGACGGTAATATCCCACCAATCCTAAGAAACTCCTAATCTCTTGAACATTCCTCGGTGTTCCCCAATTTACCACTGCCTCTATCTTACTAGGATCTAAAGATATTCCATCACCAGATATACACATGCCCCAGAAATGCAACTTTCTCTAACCAGAATTCGCATTTACCAAAGTTGGCATACAATTTCTTTTCCATAAGCGTCTGAAGTACTAGTCGTAAATGTGCCTCATGCTCCTCAAAACTCCTTGAGTATACTAGTATATCATCAATGAAAACCACAACAAACTTATTTAGATATTGATGAAACACCCGATTAATTAAATCCTTAAATACTTCTGGTGCGTTAGTCAATCGGAACGGCATCACCAAAAACTCGTAGTTCCCATATCTAGTTCTGAAATCTGTCTTTGATATGTCCTCTGCCTTAACCTTCACTTGATGATAGCCTGATCTGAGGTCAATCTTAGAATAGACTCGTATACTTTGAAGTTGATCAAATAAATCATCTATATAGGGTAGAGGATATTTCTTCTTAATGGTTACCTTGTTTATCTCCTTGTAATCTATGCACATCCTCATAAACCCGTCTTTCTTCTTTACAAATAATACTAGTGCTCCCCAGGGCGATACACTGGGTCCGATAAACCTTTTATTCAATAGATCCTATAACTGGTCCTTTAATTCACTCAATTCATCTGGAGCCATACGATAAGGAGCCTTAGAAATCGGCACTGTCCCTTGAGGTAAATCTATAAAAAAATCTACCTCGCGATTAGGAGGCAACCTAGGTAACTCTTCTAGAAAAATATCTGAAAATTCCCTTACCACTGGTGTACTATCAAGCTTTGATTCATTTTCTGACACTTCCTTTACAAAAGCCATAAACCCCTAATCTCTATCCAAGAGTAGTTTGCTTGCTTGCATGGTTGATACCAACTGTGGCAAGGCACGCACATGTGAACCAACAAATATGTATTCTTGTTTTCCAGGGGCTCTAAAAATTACTTCTTTCTAATGGTAGTCAATACTGGCGTGATTAGTTGTTAGCCAATCCATACCCAATATTACATCAAACCCCTACATGTCTAATATCACAAGATCAGCTGGTAGTACTTTCCCTTGAATGGCTACTGGAAAATTCCTATGTACCTTCCTACATTTCACACTAGATCCAGTCGGCATGGCTACACCCAACTCAACATCTAACAACTGTGCTTCAATCCTAACTAACTTAGCATATCCCGATGAGACAAAAGAATGGATGGCACCTGTGTCAAATAAAACAACAGCTTGATACGAAAAAGCAATAAAGATACTTGTAACAACGTCTCTAGCAGCCTCAGTATCTCCTAATGTCAACACATATACCCTCGCCAGAGCTATATTCCTCTACTGGCCTTCTCGAGGTGCCTGATAACGTCCCCGGTAGGGTCTGGGAGCAAGAACTTGGATCGGCGGTCCTGGGAATGCTCGTGCCATGTGGTCAGGTCTTCCATAATGATAAAAAATGTCTCTCCTAGCTTGGCACTCTCCCATATGTCGCCTCCTACATATCTGACATATAGGATAGGTATGCACACCCTGATTCTCACGAGGTCTCGTCATCTACCACTGACCTTCCCTATAACAGTCTCCTCTCCATGGGCCTTGACTAGAACCCACCTAAAAACCCTGAGGCACAAGCTTCTTTCTCTGACTCTGAGCTATGATACCTTTCTGCATGCCACTCTCAACAACTGTAGCCCTCTCCATGACCTCCGCAAGTGTTTGAGCCTAGAATCTGATAACCTGCTTAAATAGGTTCTGTCTCAGATTTTCTTCAAACTTCCTCACCTTTTTCTCTTTGTCTAGTGCCAAATGTGGGGCAAATCAAGACAACTCAATAAATCGAGCTGCGTATTGTGATACTGTCATTTTCCCCTAAGCTAAGTGCATAAACTTTGCTGCCTTTGCGCTTCAAACGATAGCAGGGAAATATCACTCGAAGAACAGCTCCTTGAATTGACTCCATGTCACTCGCACTGGATCCAGTCTCTGCTCCTCAATCAACCTCACTAATCGCCACCAATGTTTTGTCTCTCTTGTCAGTTTAAACATCGCAAATACTACCTTCTATTCATCTATACATGAAAGAACTTCTAACGTCTCCTTAATGTCTAGGACCTAATTTTTAGTCACAATCGGGTTAGCTCCACCTACAAAAGAAAGCGGCTTCATTTGCGTAAATTTCTCAATAATGCAGCTATGCTCCCTTGAGCTCGTGGCCATCTCAGCCATTACCTACTAGGTGACACTACACAATACCGCTTCAGTATCTCCACCTCCTATACTGGAAGGTCTTGCTCTATCACCCCCTGCATTCATACCACTGCTCTCTAGGTCCATCTTGAATAGAAAAAGAACACCATTTAGGAACCCTACCTACTATATGGACCTAATTTATTTCATCTAATCAGATTCTCATATTCACAATTAACTATCCTCCCTGATCTTAATCCAAAATCAAATCCTGTAACCTAGACAGACAACCCGACAATTGTTTACTATAGCTTTCCTGAAATCGTCACCCTAGGAAAAATATAGAAACCACCAGGGAAATTCTATACCCAGACTATAGAAAAAAACTTCAAATACTTTCCTATACTCTGGTATTGCTTCCGCTGCACTCTAAAGTCTACAAAACCTAGCAACCTAAGCTCTGATACCAAACTGTAACTGTAACGACTTGCTTAATAAACTGGGTTATATATATATACATACTATGATAATCTACATGCTCTGATACCATACTGGAAGAAAACCCAATCATTAACCTAAGCACAAAAAAGCTGAATCAAATAAACATAACCACATATAATTATATACAATACAATACCAGAGTGCTATGATGTTTTACAAAATATACACATATCACTATTCCCAAAATATCCCCAACTATGCTCGGATATACAAAAATCCTCCACAATACTCACTTCACTGACAGGGCACTACTGAAACCCCTCTATCTGTGAGCCTCGTATGCTCGCCTACCTAGATCACCTGAAAAATGATTCAACACTGGGATGAGCCAATGCTCAGTAAGACAAAATATGCTATTACTAGTGTGTGGCAAATGAACTACAATATTATGAAAATCTATTTTCAAATAATCATATATAACTGAATATGTAAATACAGTATAAGTAATAAAATTCACCCCATTTTCATGTTGCTTAACATAACAATATCGTAGGTTACTATTCAAAATACTTCTATTATACATAAGTATGTTCCCTGTTTCTATAAATCTGTACATATGTAATAGTAACTGAAAATGTTCCCTGTGGATAATTGTGTGTCATGATTTAACCCCTCATGACAGAGTTGTGCAGTCAGTAAGCGGGATTTACCCTGACTGGCTAATCAGGAATAAATCACTATACTCCATCGGTCTGATCTGCCCACCTCAACCCATATCTGATGGGGAGCCTGTCCTCGTCAAGGGCCTAGGTGATCGACCTACTACCACGTATTATCTAAATAGGTGGTTGCACTCATAACGTAACATAATATCTGTAGCAACGGTACCGTACTTTATAACTGCATAGTTCAACAGGGTCTGATACTATATAATTTATTTCTATATACAACTATCTGATTTACCATGATTCTGAAATAATCGTAATAACCATGATGCTGCATAAACTGTACTGTAATTCATACGTCATAATACTAAGAACTGTATAATCATAACACTGAAACTGCATAATCATAATATTGAAATTCGTATAATCATGGTGCTGAAATTCGTATAATCATGGTACTAGAATTCATGAAAATATGGTACTGAAATTTGTAAAATCATGGTAGTAAAATTCGTATAATCATGGTACTAAAGGTCATAAAATATACCCCTGTATTATATTCATATTCTCAAGCCACACTATATTTTAATACATAATTTTCATAATTAAATAAATTGTATAATATTTCAAAATTTTCCTTGCATAGCATATTTAACTTACCTGACTACTGGAAAGTCCCTAAATATTCTAGCCTAATCCCCGTAGGATTTCCAGATCAATACCCTGAAATTGAAAACTTATAGTACTAAAGTTTAGTATTTTTACATGTACATCATTTCTTATAACTACCATAAAATAAAATTTGACTTAAAAAGCCTTACCTCAACTTAGAGATGATTTCCTACTTCATTTCACCAACGATCCGCTCCGGCAGACTTACAGAAAACTTCGCCAGAAGCGTTGTGGTGACTTCGGATCGTCAATTTGGTGACTGTCGAGGCCGGAAACGAAGAAAGAAGGGAGAAGTACTGTGGGAGAGAGAGAGGAGCGTTGAAATATGATAAAAATTGGATTTTTTGCAATTTATAGGGCCAGATTCGTCGACGAGACACATCACTTTGCCAATGAATCCTTCATTAAATTCGTCGACGAAACCCTGTATTCGTCGATGAAATTCAGAGTAACCCAAGCAGTCTCAATATTTTCTCTTCGACGCAATCTTGCCTTCGTCGACGAATTTCCTTATGCAGTCGTCGATGAACCCCTGTATTCGTCAACGAGTCCTAACAATTTCCTTGAAATTATTATTATCCCCTAAAAATGCAATGTCATTGATGAACGCGAAGCGTTCGTCGACGAATTTTATGGCATCCTTCTATTTTTGTTTCTATTTATCTCCCTCATTATTATTTAAATACTATTATTCTTCGGGTCATTACATTCTCCCCTCCTTATAAAATTTCGTCCTCAAAATTTACTATCCTTATATCTCTATCTATTTACTCTATCTTCCAGTAAAGAAAAAGGGTCTACTTATTTTATTACCTGCCCTCACTTATGGCGAAGGAATACCATGGTTACATGGGTAGTTCTGGGAGATTACAACCATAAAAGAAAATTTTCCCCAAAATCAAAATACTACCTAACCTATATTTTACATTACAATTACATTGGACTCAACAAAATAAAATTACTATCTTAGCATACACATCAATACTATAATTCATCAAATAAATAGGGATGTTTTCGTCTAATTTCATCTTCAAGCTCCCATAAGGCTTCTTCAATCGCGTGGTTTCTCCATAGAACTTTCACTAGTGGTATCCTTTTGCTACATAAATCTTGTTCTTTTCTATCTAAAATATGTACTAGAGCTTCTTCATACGCTAAAGTCTCACTAACTTCTAGTTCTGCATAGCTGATGATATGGTAAGGATCTAGGACGTATTTTCTTGGCATAGAAACATGAAATACATCATGAACTCGAAATAGAGATGGCGGTAAAGCCAGCTGATAGGCTACTGACTCAATCTTCTCAAGTATCTCAAATGGGCCAATAAACCTAGGGCTCAACTTACCCTTCTTCCCAAATCTCTAGATCCCCTTCAGTGGAGTTATTTTCAGAAATACATGATCACCCACTTCAAATTGTAGTTCTCGGCGGCGAGTATCCGCGTAGCTTTTCTACCGACTCTGTACTGCACTGATCCTATCTCGAATAAGTCGGACTTTGTCACATGCTTGCTGAATTATCTCTTGACCCAAAACTCGCCTTTCACCTACTTCATTCTAGAAAAGAGGAGATCTACATGTCATACCATATAATGCCTCGTAGGGTGCCACGCCGATGCTAGTCTGATAACTGTTATTATAAGAAAATTCAACCAGCAGCAAAAACTGAATCCAGCTACCTCCAAAGTCTAGCACACAGGCATGAAACATATTTTCCAATACCTGGATGGTTCTCTCAGTCTGACCATCGGTCTGAGGGTGAAAAGTTGTGTTGAATGCTAGCTGAATCCTTAGTGCCACCCGTAAACTTCTCCAAAATCATGATGTAAAACGTGGATCACGGTCCGAGACTATGGATATCGGCAATCCATGGGGTCAAATAATCTCCTGTATGTAAATCTCTGCTAACCTGTTCATAAAGTAGCTAATCTGAATAGGCAGGAAGTGTGTTGTCTTCGTCAATCTATCAACTATTACCCAGATAGCATTCTGACCATGCGATGCTGGCGGTAGCCAGTAACAAAATCCATGGATACGTGGTCCCACTTCCACTCGGGAATGAAAAGAGGCTGCAACTGGCCAGTCGGCTTCCGGTGCTCAGCCTTAACCTGTTGGCACGTTAAACACTTGCTGCACAAACTCTGCTATCTCTCTCTTCATACCCCTCTACTAGAAATACTCCTACAAATCCTTATACATTTTCATGCTTCCAAGATGGACAGTGTATAGAGATTTGTGTGCCTCCTCTAAAATCGTCCTCCGGATGCTGTCATCTACAGGCACACACAATCTGGTGCAAAATATTAGAGCCCCTTCGTCAGAAATACTGAACTCCTCCCCCTGACCATTCTGTACTCTGGCTATTACCTCCATTAAATCTAGATCATCTCTCTCAGTAGCTCTAATCTTTTCATACAATGTGGGCTATACAACCAAACTGGGAATAAGCGCTTGAGTATCATCCTCCACTAATTCCACATTGAGTCTTTCTAAGTCCATTTGAATCGGATGCTGAACTATCACTACTAGCTGTGCTATGTCTAATTATTTATGGCTCAGCGCATCAGCCACCACATTTGCTTTACCTAGGTGATAACTAATGGTACAGTCGTAATCCTTAATAAGTTCCAACCACCTCCTCTGCCGCATATTCAACTCTTTCTGGGTAAAGAAGTATTTTAGGCTTTTATGATAAGAAAATATCTCACATCTCTCACCGTACAAATAATGTCTCTAGATCTTCAGTGCATGTACAACCGCGGCCAATTCCAGATGATGAGTAGGGTAGTTCTTTTCATATTCTTTCAACTATTTGGATGCATACGCCACCACCCTACCATGCTGCATCAGCACACAACTAAACCCTTTTAAGGACGCGTCACTGTAGATAACATAACCATCGCCTCCTGATGGAATCGTCAGAACTGGTGCAATGACGAGCCGCTACTTTAATTCCTAGAAACTCTACTCACATTCTTTATCTTACACAAATATGGAATTTTTCCTAGTCAAACGCGTGAGAGGTCCTGACAAAGCTAAAAATCCCTTAATGAAACCGCGGTAATAATCTGCCAATCCTAAGAAACTCCCGAGTTCTTGCACATTTCTCAGCCTGGCCCAATTTACCACTGCATCAATCTTGCTGGGATCCACTAAAATACCGTTCTCTGAGAACACGTGGCCTAAAAATGTCACCTTCTCAAGCCAGAACTCACACTTGCTAAACTTATCATAAAGCTTCTCCCCTCTGAGTGTCTGTAACACCTGCCTCAAATGCACTTCATGTTCCTAAAAAATCCTCGAGTACACCAGTATATCATTAATGAAAACTACTATAAACTGATCTAGATATTGGTGAAAAACTCTGTTCATCAAGTCCATGATACGACCGGGGCATTCGTCAGACCAAACGGCATAATGAGAAATTCATAGTGCCCGTACCTGGTCCTAAAGGCTGTCTTCGCAACGTCCTCCACTTTTACTCTCACTTGATAATACCCGGATCTGAGGTTAATCTTGGAATATACCCATGTACCCTGGAGCTGATCAAAAAAATCGTCTATACGAGGTAGAGGATATTTATTCTTAATAGTAACTTTGTTTATCTCCCTGTAATCAATGCACATCCTCATGGACCCATCTTTCTTTTTTACGAACAACATTGGAGCTCCCCATGGTGATTCACTGGGTCGTACAAATCCCTTGTTCAACAAATCCTGTAACTGCTCTTTCAATTCACCCAATTCAACTGGAACCATACGATAAGGAACCTTAGAAATCGGTGCAGTCTCTAGAGGTAAATCTATAGGAAAATCTACCGCACGCACCGGAAGCAATCCAAGTAACTCCTCTAAAAAAACATCTGAAAATTCTTGTACTACTGGAGTGCTGTCAATCTTCAATTCATTTTTAGATGTTTCTTTCACAAATGCTATAAACCCCTGACCTCCATCCAAGGGTAATCCACTCGCCTGCATGGCTGACACTAACTGCGTTGGAGCACGTACCCGTGAACCAACGAATCTGAATTCTTGCTCTCCAGGAGGTCTGAAAATTACTTCTTTCTGGAAATAATCAATGCTAGCGTGATTGATAGCTAACGAGTCGATACCCAGTATTATATCGAACCCACACATATCAAACAAAATCAAATCTACCGGTAGTACTTTCCCCTGAATTTCTATCGAATAGCCTCTAAGTACCCTCTGACATCTGATCACTGATCCTGATGGCGTAGCTACCGACAGTGCTATATCTAATGACTGGGTCTCACTCTCGGATAGTTTAATATAAGATGCAGAAATGAAATAATGAGTAGCACCCGAGTTAAAAAGAACAATAACTGGGTATGATGAAACAGTAAATGTACCTGTCACCACATCCGTAGCAGCCTCTGCATCACTTAGTGTCAGAGCATATACTCGTGTTGGGGCCACATTCCTCTGCTGGCCACCCTAGGGCTCCTGGTATCCTCCCCGAGCTGCCTGATGTCCTCCTTGATAGGGCTTAGGAGCTGGGACCTGGTCCTGCTAACCTGGGCACTCACGCATCACATGGCTAGGTTTCCCACAACGATAACATACACCCTTGCCTACCCAGCAGTCTCCCAAATGATGTCTCCCGCATGTCTGACACACCGAGTATGTCAGTACACCCTGGTTCCCATGAGGTCCTGCCATTTGCCTCCGATCTCCCCTATTGTGACCTCCTTTCCATGGGCCCCTACTGGAGCCAGCCTGAAAACCCCGAGGCGCATGCCTCTTCCTCTGACCCTAAGCTACAACACCCTTTTAAATGCCACTCTTAATAATTGCAGCTCTGTTTACAACCTCTGTGAATGTCTGAGACCTGAACCCAAAGACCTGAACCCAATTACCTGCTCAAACAGATTTTGCCTCAGTCCCTCTTCAAACTTCCTTGCCTTCTTCTCTTCATCAGATGCTAGATGTGGAGAAAAACGCGACAACTTGACAAATTGAGCTGGGAACTGAGATACAGTCATCTGCCCCTGTACCAAATGTAGAAATTCTGTTACCTTCACACTTATAACGATCACGGGGAAATACCCCTCGAAGAACAGCTTCTTGAATCGGTCCTACGTCACTAGAACTGGAACCGACCTCTGCTCCTCTATCAGACACGCTGCGATCCACCAGCGCTTCGCCTCCCCTGTTAGCTTAAATGTGGCAAATGCTACCTTTTGTTCATTTGTACATGGAAGCACTGCTAATGTCTCTTCAATGTCCTGGACCCAATTCTCAGTTACAATCAGGTCATCTCCTGTGGTGAAGGATGGGGGCTTCATCCCCCTAGAACTCCTATCCATCTCAACCATTACCTACTGAGTGACACTGCACAACACATCATTAGTATCTCCTCCACCTATGCTGGAAGGTCTTGACCTATCCTCCCCAGCATTCGTGCCTTTGCTTCCTGGGTCCATCTTGAAAACAAGAAACACACTTAAGCACTTTGTCTCCTATACAGACCTACCCTATATCAATTCAAAATCAATTACCTTCCCTAACCTTACCTAATATCCAGTTCTATCACCTAGACACACGACTCGACAATAGTTTACTATGGTTTTCTTGAAATTGTCACCCTAGGAAAAACACAGAAACCACCACGGTAATCTTGTATCCATACACAAAACAAACCTCAAATCATTTTCCTATAGTCTGGTGACTCACTCGAAAAATGAGCAGCTCGAGAGCTATTCCAAGTATAGGAGTTATGTCATGTAATATTAAGCCCAAGGTCTAGATCGTCTCCCCACCGAATGCATTTTAACTTCAAACTTCACGTTTTTCCAATCGAAACTAAAAAGGGTACTAAACTCTGTTCAGATTCGGGCTTTCAAAATTGTTGAGATTTAGTCTAGCCAATTAAAATAACACACAAAGTGAAACCCTAAAACTAACATGTATGGAACTAAGGAGCAAACACTCACTAAAGACTGAGACTTTAACACAAATCAAGAATTCAAACCAAAATCAAAAACTAAACACAACCATGAACTTAAACGAAAAGAAAACATTCCAACGATAACAGAACATAAAAAAAAAAAAAAAAAAAACGAACTTTAACAATCCGAACCTAAATAAGCCAAGCTTCAATTAAAAATTAAATTCTAAAAATAGAAAGACAACTAATTTAATTAAATTAATCTACGATAAAAATGTAACTAAAGGAGAATAATTATGCAAATAAAAATCCACTAATAATAAATTACCCGAAATAATATTCGAAGTCTAGAAATTCCAACAACTCAAATAGAAATTTAACACTAATCACTGATGAATTAATAATAAAAAAAAAAGAGGGAAGGAGAAAAAAAATAACAAGAAAGAGACATAAAAATAATAAAAGAAAATAAGAGAGGGATAAAGAGAATAAGAGAAGGAGATTGCAAAACAAAGGGCTCGGCCGTGGAGCTGCTGCTGTTGCTGTGGAAGCTTGGGACCTGCTGGTATGCTGGCCTTAGCTCTGCTGGAGTTGGAGGTTGAAGAGGAGCTTTGTGCTCGGGGCTGCTCCGGTTACTAGTGAAGTGGCCGTGGGCTACTACTGTGCTCTGCTCTGTTCTAGGAGTTCTCGGGTACAGAAGGTTGGCTGGAATGCAAAACTGAAGGAAGAAGCAGGGGACTGGAAGAGAAGGGAGGATTGAGTCTCGGGTTTTCAGATCTAGGGAAAGAAAAAGAAAACAAATAGAACAGAGAGAGAGAAGACGAGAATAAATCAAAGTAAAGAGAAGAGAGAAGGGGAAGAAATAGGAGAAGAAAGCCTCGGCTAGGGAAGCGCCCAACAGGGGAAAAGAAGGAGAATGGGAAATTTAAATAAAGGAGAGGGGAGGCTTGCCCTAGACCCAGATGGAGGTAACCTGACTCAATTGGGTTTGACCCGGCTTGCATGGTCGGGTCACATCACATGACCTCATATATATTTTTTCATTTTTTTTTTTGTTCTCTGTTCATCTCCAAATGTGACCCTCCTGGAGCCCGTTTCTTGTGAAACTCAAAATAAGAAAGTTGTAGATAATCTTTTTCTATTTCTTTAGAGATTTGAATCGTCTTAGTCGGAACTTGGACGAAAAAGTTATGCATGAAATACGAACAGGTATCAGTTTTGGTTCCCGGGATTTTTCCTGTGACAAAAAATTATCAAAAATTCGTAAATTGTACAATAAAACTCAAGAATGATAATTTTGGCACTTTATTAAAATATTGGACAAATTTGGACATTTAATTAAAAATATAAACTAAAAATACTGGATTAAAGTGCCCAATTGCGCAGTTTTGACGCGTAATCATTTGATATTACTTCTGCTGCATACTAAAGTCTGCAGAACCTAGCAACCTAGGCTCTGATACCAAACTATAACGACCTACTTAATAAACTGGGTTATATATATATATATATATATATATATAAATACTATGATAATCTACATGCTCTGATACCATACTAGAAGAAAACCCAATCATTAACCTAAGCAGCAAAAAGGTGAATCAAATAAACATAACCACATATAATTATACACAATACAATACCAGAGTGCTATGATGTTTTTCAAAATATACCCATATCACTATTCCCAAAATATCCCCAACTATGCTAGGATATACAAAAATCCTCCACAATACTCACTTCACTGACAGGGCACTACCGAAACCTCTCTATCTGCGAGCCTGGTCTGCTCGCCTACCTGGATCACCTGAAAATTGATTCAACACTGGGATGAGCCAACGCTTAGTAAGACGAAATATGCTATTACTAGTGTGTGGCAAATGAGGTACAATATTATAAAAATTTGTTTTCATATAATCATGTATAACTGAATATGTAAATACAGTATAAGTACTAAAATTCACCCCCTTTTCATGTTTCTTAACATAACAATATAGTAGGTTACTATTCAAAATACTTTTATTATACATAAGTATGTTCCCTGTTTCTGTAAATCTGTACACACGTATTTGTAACTGAAAATGTTCCCTGTGGATAACTGTGTGTCATGATTTAACCCCTCATGACAGGGTTGTGCGGCTCGTAGGCGGGATTTACTCTGGCTGGCCAACCAGGAATAAATCACTATACTCCATCGGTCTGATCTGCCCACCTCAACCCATATCTGATGGGGAGCCTGTCCTCGTCAAGGGCCTAGGTGATCGACCTACTACCACGTATTATCTAAATAGGTGGTTGCACTCACAACGTAACATAATATCTATAGCAGCAGTACCGTGCTCTGTAACTGTATGGTCTAATAGGGTCTGATACTATATAATGTATTTCTATATACAACTATCTGATTTACCATGATTCTGAAATAATCGTAATAACCATGATGCTGCATAAACTGTACTGTAATTCATACGTCATAATACTGAGAACTATATAATCATAACATTGAAACTACATAATCATAATACCGAAATTAGTATAATCTTGGTGCTGAGATTCATACAATCATGGTACTAGAATTTGTGAAAACATGGTACTGAAATTCATAAAATCATGGTAGTAAAATTCGTATAATCATGGTACTGAAATTCATAAAATATACCCCCGTATTATATTCATATTCTCAAGCCACACTATACTTTAATACATAATTTTCATAATTAAATAAACTATATAATAATTCAAAATTTTCTTAGCATAGCATATTTCCCTTACCTGACTATTGGAAAGTCCCTAAATATTCTGGTCTAATCCCCGTAGGATTTCTTGATCAACACCCTGAAACTGAAAACTCACAATACTAAACTTCAGTATTTCTACGTGTACATCATTTCTTATAATTACTATAAAATCAAATTTGGCTTAAAAAGCCTTACCTCAACTTAGGGATGATATCCTATTTTGTTTCACCAATGAGCCACTCCAGCAGACTTGCAGAGAACTTTACCAGGAGCGTCGTGGTGACCTCGGATCATCGATCCGGTGACTGTCAAGGTCGGAAGCGAAGAGAGAAGGGAGAAGATCCACGGAAGAGAGAGAAAAGAGAGAGAGGATCGTTGAAATATGATAAAAATCGGATTTTTAGCTATTTATAGGGCCAGATTCATCGACGAGACACGTCACTTCGTCGACGAATCCTTCATTAAATTCGTTGACAAAAACCTATATTCATCGATGAAACCCTATATTCATTGACGAAATTTAGAGTAGCCTAAACCGTCTCTTAGTATTTTCTTGTCGACGAAATCTTGCCTTTGTCAACAAATTTCCTTATACACTCATCGACGAACCCTGTATTCGTCGACAAGTCCTGACAATTTCCTTGAAATTATTATTATCCCCCAAAAATGCAATGTCGTTAACAAACACTCCGTGTTCATCAACGAAGTCTATGGCCTCCTTCTGTTTCTATTTCTATTTCTCTCTCTCTTTATTATTTAAATACTATTATTCTTCGGGTCACTATAGTAACGACCTGATTTTACATGCCATTATATATATAACTGCAAAATTCCACTACTTTGATACCTTGTAATTTCAAATCAAACCAACATCACGGTCCAGATAGGTCTTGTGGAATCTGAGACACAATAAACTACCTAAGCAGCGGAAAGCAAAATACATACAACCATATCAATATACAATACCAAAGTGTTAGAATCCTTCCCAAAATATACATACATAATCATTTTCAAAATACCCTCATATGAACCCAGGGACTACTCAAAAATGACTACCCAAAATACTTATCCTATAGTCAGGGTAGTACTATAGCCCCTTCTACCTGCGAGCTAATCTGCTCGCCTAGCTGGATCACTTAAAAAATGTTAAATCATTGGATGAGACAACGCTCAATAAGACAAAATTTGCTATTGCTAGTGTGTAGTAGGTGAGTTTACATATTTGTACAATCTGATTTAAAAATACCATAAATAACTAAATCTGAGAAAACACGTATAGATAATGTATAGTAGCTTATACCTATGTTACTTAACATAAACTGTTTTTCTCAATTTTCTATTCATAATACTTCTAATATTCATAGGTACGTCTATGGTCTCTATGAATATGGATATATATATATATATATATATATATATATATAATAACTAAGAAAATTTCTCTTGATGGATAGCTGTAAGTCATGATTTAACCCCTCATGACAGGGTTGTGCGGCCCGAAGGCGGCACACCTATCTTGGTTGGCTGACCAAGATAAGTCAACTGAACTCTGAAAGTCAAATCAGCCTCCTCAACCATAACTGACGGGGAGCCTGTTCACAACATAGGCACGATCAACTATTGAAAATCCACATACTCTTTGAGTTATGTGGTGCACTCTGAATTGAAAATAACTACGGTACCGTGCTCTATTGACTAAATCTAGTCCATCAGGGTCTGATCATCTATATATATGTAACTGATATATCTATATTACTATTTTACCATGATTTTGAAATAACCATGATACTTGTAAAACTGATCTGAATAAATCTTTGAATTTTAATAACTGATTGAATATTTAATATCTGTATAACTGAATATCTGTCTGAATATCTGAGTAATTGGGTGTTATGGTTATGAAATCATGATATTATGAAATTGCTGAAAATATATGTTTCCATACTTATACTGTAAATCATGTTTCTAAATATACTGTATAATTTCTATGTGTATATGTACTGAAAATTCATCATTCTAAAAAAATATATATATTCCATGATATTTTCTGCTAATATACTGTATTTTTTTCTATACAAATATTTTATAATCTGAATAATAATAAACTGGTAAAACATGTTATTTTTGCTAATAATCATACTAAACTTCCTAGCATAGCATATTTCTCTTACCTGACTATATGAACACTAGTTGCTATTTACAGTCTCACACGTGCAGAATTTATAATTTCAACATCCTGAGATATACACATATAATTTCCCAATCAAAAATTGAATTCACCTAAAAATTATCACATATATATTTCCCCAAATCTACATATGCACAATTCCTAAACTATAATCCATATATCATTTTACATGGGTTCCTGAAATACCACCCGCTGGGGTCCTCAATCCTTGCCTGCAAGGTCCCAAAACACCCTATTCCTAAAAATTTAATACCCTAATTTTACTTCACAAAACTCTAGTATATATATTCTTATATAATACAAAATCTAAGCTCAAATGAACTAGGTAATACTAGCAATACTCAAATAATCCACTTACCTTGGTTTTGGTTTGATTCCCAAACTTCTCAAATTAACATTTCGCTTCGGCTATGTTGTAGGCAATCTCCCCACGATCCCCGTGGTAGCTTCTAATCGTCGAATCGAGGAGGGATGGAGCCGAATTCTTAGAGAGAAGTGAGAGACTACGTTTAGAGAGAGAGAGAGAGAGAGAGAGAGAGAGAGAGAGAGAGAAAGAGAGAGAAAGAGAGAGAAAACTGTTAAAATAAATTTTCTTCATAGGAAATTTCTTTTGGATTATATAAAGAGTGTTGTTCATGTGGCCTCGTCGATGAGACATGTCACCTCGTCAACAAGTCAATGAAGAGAGCTCGTCAATGAACACCTTCTTCTCATCGACGAGTTTCAGGTCCCGGAACAATCTCTCGGCAATTTCTCGTCAACATGATGAATGCCCCCATCGACGACCCAAGAAAAATGCTCGTCAACGATCGCATTGCGTTCGTTGACGAGCCCCTATAAGTCCTCTTTTAAAATTTTCCTATTTCTCTCATTTATTTTATTATTTAATTACTAAAATTCTTCGGGTCTCTACAGAAACGCCTATAGAAGCCGGCATGACCAAGGAAACAACGGATATCCCTAACTATGTTAGGGACAGGTAACTGGAAAATCAGCTCTACCTTGGCCCTGTCAACCTCTATACCACGCTCAGAAAACAAATGACCAAGTACTAAACCACTACTTACCATAAATTGAAATTTTCCCCAATTCAAAAGTAAATTCTTTTCTTCACATCTTTTCAGAATGGCAGTCAATTTTTTCAGACACCTATCAAAGGACTTACCAAACACAGAAAAGTCATCCATCAAAATTTCACACATATCATCTAACATATAAGAGAAAATACTCATCATGCAGCGCTGGAAAGTAGTAGGTACATTGCATAGACTGAATGACATTCTGTGAAAGGTGAAAATACCAAAGGGACAAGTGAAGGTAGTCTTCTCTTGATCCTCAGGTGCTACAACAATTTGATAATAACCAGAAAATCCATCCAAGAAATAGTAAAAGGAATTACTAGCTACTTTTTCAAGTATCTGATCTAGGAAAGATAACGAGAAGTGATCTTTTCGGCCAACCGAATTCAATTTAAGATAATCAATGTACATTCTCCAACCCGTTACTTTCCTAGATGGGATCAACTCTCCATTAGCATTTTCAATGACAGCCAAACCATATTTTTTTAGAACTACCTATGTTGAGCTTACCCACTTGCTGTCGAAGATCGGATAGATGATGTCGGTAGCTAATAATTTCATCACTTTGTTCTTTACCACCTCCTTCATGGTTGAATTCAGTCTTCATTGCGCATCACAAACTGGTTTTCCTCTGAATCGGTTTGGGTCTATTGAACCAGTAGTGGACCGGTTCGTATTTACATTTAACTATTTTTAATAAATTGAAAATCCACAAAAAAAATTCAAACAAATTCATAAAAATGCAAACAAAAAAAAATTGAATTTTTAAAGTGTTTGGCACTCGAAAAATCTCAAAAATATACAATAAAAGTTCAGAAAATTTACAAAAGAATTCTCAAAAATGATTTTGTTTCCAAGATTTTTTTTTGCCCTTAAAAAAGTTTAGAGAAAAATCACAAAAGAAAAGTTTAGAGAAAAATCACAAAAATATTTTTGAAGTAAAATTTTTATTTGGCACTTTAGAAACTTCTAAAAAATTACAAAAAATTCTAGAAAAATGTTTTTAACTTTTCATTATTTTCTTTAATTTTATTTTTGTTATTTTAAAATTCGGGATAAATATTGGAAAATTACAAAAATTAGAAAAAATTAGAAAAGCACCAAAACTATTTTTGAACTCCAAATTCTTTTTATACTTGGAAAAATCACATAAAAATTCAAAAAAATCATGGAAAATTTCAAAAAAAATCCTTCGAAGTTAGAAAAATGTTTTTTCATCCTGAATAAATCTTAAAACCTCCTTGAATATTATTTTCATAGCAAGGAAAATCCTACAAATTTTAAAAGGCCTGGGCGCATAGCGGGTGCTAACACGTTCCCCTCGTGTAACCAAACTCTTGAGCTCAACTCTGGTAATGCAGACTGATTCTACCCTTAATCGGGTAGTAATCAAGTGTTCTAACCACACTTCAAAGGTTAGTGGCGACTCCATTACACCTTGTTTTCCATGAAAATATTTTTAAAACCCTTCATCATCTTAACTAGTCCCAAGTTCACGTCCGGGAACGTCCCGACATATGTTATTTCACATAAACCAAAGGTCATGTTAATGGATAAATTTTTTAACTTTGAGTCATTTACATTATCGCACAACAAATTTTAAAATATACTATTACGACTTTTTAGTAAATATGAGGTTCGGTATTAATGCTACACTTATATATTAATCATCACATTTTTTTCTTATCCATTACATTAAATAATTGTACTATCAGAGTACGACACTCACAAAGTAGTGAATAAACATGCATGGCACGGTGGTAAAGTAATGAGCAATCTAGTATAAGCATTGGGGGTTCGATATAGTTGATAAACCTGCTTGATGCTAGTAGCAAACGGTCTCCTGGGCAGAGTTCTAGAAGTGGATTGGTCGAAAGTCCAAGTCGGCTATGTATAAGCCATGACCAGATCTAGATTTAGAGGGTGGCCCGTTAGGAGGAGTACTTGAGGAGTTGCACATGCATAGTGTACACAAATGCAGATATCAGGGGTGGAGGGAGGGGGTGTCTCACATGGCATGGTGATTTGGCTGACACCACGTTGTATGCAAGTGAAGGTCAAGATTTGTTCATTCGAGTCGACTCAATTGAATTGGGTAGGGTAGTATTGTTGGACTTACTATTGGCCTTACAAAATTTTATGACTTTTATTACTAAAATGAGATGGATTTTAAATTATGATTTTTTATTGATTGACATTTTTTTTTTTGCAACAAAAAAGACAAGAAATAGCTCCAATGGCATTAAGGGTACTAAGAGGACAATGGTGATTGTGACTGGGCCTATTGTTTTGCTAGGGCTTCTCTTGGTTCTCTTTTACTTGTGCAAAAGGCATTAAAAGATTATAGGTACCTATTTAAAGTAGATTTTGTTTTGCAAAGCACTTTCTTATTGGTTAATGCACATAACTACCATAGTTAATTTATAATAATTTTTATGATTGAACCATATACAAAGTGTTTGAAAATTTCTATAAAAAGGATCTTTACCTTATTTTATGAGCCATGATTATGTAAAGATAAGGAAAACAATTCAAACATATCTTACCATATTTCCATCGAGTCAACCCAATTTCGATGCAATTAGATCTTCTTTCCTTATATTCTTATTGATAAAAAATCTATTATTGAGAAAACTACTTGATATTCTCTCCTCTTACTCACTTTTATGTTTGATTTAGTGATGAGAACTCTACCAAACTTGATTATTGTCTGTTGAGAGGGACCAAGAACCCTTTATATAGAAATTCATAAGTGACTTAATCCATCAAAGAATCATAAATACATGCATGTGACCTTTCCCCTCCTCTAAGATTAATATACATTGATTAAATATGATGAATTCCTTCATGATGCATTACTTAAGGAGATTCAAGACTTCAATTGATCCATTTCCATTATTTTAATGTATCTTGTTTAAAAGATTTTTCATTAATCATTATAGATACATGACTTTGGTCATTGTGTCTTACATACCAATATAAGACACTTGACTTTGGTCAATTTACCATAATATATTCATTAATAAGTTAAAGTATAGCTTAATATTAATTAATTATTTGTATATAGGTGCACACACTATGTGATCATGAAGATCACCCACACATACACATAAAAATTTTCAACACAAAGAGGATATGAAATATTAATAGCATCAAATATTATAATAATGTTTCTTATCTTGGGTATCTTTTGGAGGTTTTATTTTGTTTTTCTTTTTGTTTTTAGTATTGCGTGGGGTGGTGTTCTGCAAAGTTGGTCAAACCAAACTTTGTTGATTTGTAGGTTGAGGAGGGAACTTTCTTTCTTCCTTTCTTTTTAATTTTGCGTTGTTCTATTTGGTAAATCCCTTGTTACCAAAGTGATAATCTACACTTCCCCTTTGGAACAAAAAATAGAAGCAAAGAAAAATTTTATACTGGACTAATGGTTGATATTATGTATTTTTGGATTTTTTTTCTCTAAACTAGGCCATTAGGGGAAAAAAGTCACCGAAAAATGTTATTGTTCAATTTGGCTACAACACAAAAGGATTGTTACGGGGTAAAATTTGCAAGGATGCTCCTTCGACTTCCGCTGACCTGAAAGGGGAAGAAAAGAAAGGCTTGGAGGACCTGGGATTTAGTCTAGGGGATCACTCCGATGCCTAAGTAAGAGGAATGCTTTTAGAGAGGCTGAATGCAATAGTAGAATAGTTTTGAATGACTTACCTTGGCCTCTTCTCCAGATCCCTTCTTATAGGGATGCGAGTTGACCGTAGGTTGGTTCGCTTTTATTGCGTAGGGGCGTGAATCGCTCCTCAGTCATAAAGTTCTTGCGCCTATCACTCGGCTATTTAAGCCGCTGGCATGGATCTCTCCTTTTCTTTATTGAGTTGGAGCTGATCACTTGTTAGAATGTTTAACTCGGAGAAGGCGCGAGACAGATTTTGACCTGCTCTCATTGGCTAGATTATTTTGGGCATATTAGTTGTCCCCCCCCCCCCCAGTTTCAAATTTCTAGACAGAATTTTGAATAATTGCTTTGTCTGCTTTTTTTCCCCTTAGAAGGTTTAATGCTCCCTCTTCTTTTTCTTCTTTTTTTTTTTTTTTTTTTGCCAAACTGCTTTTCCAAGCTGCTACGTGGATGATTTTTGCCGAGCTACTGTCACGAGATGCTCCATGGAGGGTTTTTCTAAGTTGTCTGAGCTAATGCTGTCCTAAGCTACTCCATGAAGGGCTTTTTACCGAGCAGCTCCGTGGGGCTTTTTTTTTTGTGCAAGGCTTAACGAACGAGTTGCCGAGCAGTTAGTGCCAAGCTATTTTTCCGAGCTATTCGAGCTGCTCCATGGAGGGAATTTTGCCGAACTGTTCGAGCTGCTCCATAGGGGGAATTTCGCCTAGTAGTTCATATCAAGCAATTCGTGCCGAGATGCTTCATGAGGTGAATTTTGCCAAACTGTTCGAACTAATATTTCAAGCTGGCTTACTGAGCGAATTTTTTGATCAGTTCATGCCGAGCTGCTCCATGGGGCAAATTTTACCAAACTGTCCGACCTGATATTTCGAGCTGGCTTACTAAGCGAGTTTGCAGAGCAGTTCGTGCCGAGCTGCTACTTGGAGCGAATTTTGTAGAACTGTTCGAACTGATATTTTGAGCTGGCTTACTGAGCAAGTTTGCCAAGCATTTTGTGCCGAGCTGGTTCATGAGGCGAATTTTGCCGGATTGTCCTTGTTGATATTCCAAGCTGGCTTACTGATCGAGTTTGCCGAGAAGTTAGTGCTGAGATGCTACTTGGAGCGAATTTTGTCGGACTGTCCATGCTGATATTCATAGCTCTAGGCCTTTTTGATTAATGATTCGTGCTCCACTGCTAGGTGGGTTTTGGCCTTATGAGTCATGCTCGCCATTTTGGCCTTTGTTGCTTAATGGGTCGTGCTCATCTGCTGGGTTGTTGCCTTCCGAGTCGTGCTCAGCAGTTTGGCCTCTGCAACTGATGAGTCGTGTTCATGCACTGGGTTGTTTTTGGC
The DNA here is from genome assembly GCF_029873635.1 of Malania oleifera. Taxonomy (NCBI): domain Eukaryota; kingdom Viridiplantae; phylum Streptophyta; class Magnoliopsida; order Santalales; family Ximeniaceae; genus Malania; species Malania oleifera. Next base: position 13,103,582 of record NC_080420.1, on the reverse strand, counting down.
CTTAAGAGTCGTGCTCGCCCTTTTGGCCTTTGTTGCTTAATGAGTCGTGCTCATCTGCTGGGTTCTTGCCTTCCGAGTCATGCTCAGCAGTTTGGCCTTTGCGACTGATGGGTTGTGCTCATCAGCTAGACTGTTTTTGGCCTTACGAGTTGTGCTTGTCCTTTGGGCCCTTAATGCTTAATAAGTCGTGCTTATTTATTAGGGATTTCATCTACTCCTTTTTCCAAGGCATCATCACCATCCTTTCTATCCTATGAGAGTTTAATAAATGCATGTTTAAATGCGCCATACCTTAGGAAGTGACTTAGATGAAACATTCTTATTTATGGGTTGTCAATCTGATGTTGCATCTAAGGTGATGTGGTCCTTCCAAGGCATCGTCACCATCCTTTCTACCCTGCAAAAGTTTGATAAATGCATGTTTAAATGTGCCGTACCTTGGGAAGTGACTTAGATGAAAAGTTCTCATTTATGGGTTGTCGATCTGACGTTGCATCTGAGGCGATGTGGTCCTTCCGAGGCACCGTCTGTCCTCATGAAGCCGCGGCTGTGCACATGTCAGAGATTTTCTGTACGTTCATGGATTCTCTGTGTCCTTTCTCTCCCTTGAGACACAATCCTTTTTCTGCAAATGAGAGTTTTTGAGATTCTCGTCTTGGGGATTGGTGCCATCCTCTCTTTATAAAGGCCTGAAAACTCCCTCATTCTCTACTCATCTTCAGTCCAAAGGGTCCCTCATTCTCTTCTATTCTTCAATCCAAAGGGTCCTCTACTTGTCGTTAGGTATGCACTCCCTTTCAATTGCATGTTTGTTTTGTTGTTCTTTTGTGTTCTTCACTGTTCTTGGGTTCACTTTATCTGCTTGATCTTTTCTTGTATGATGACTTTGCTGTTTGTGTGTGTAATTTTTCTGTTTTGATCTGCTTTGACATCTTTCCCTCTTTGTTTTTACTGGTGCTTGCTCATTTAATCCGTTTGTAAAGGTATTGTTTCATTCATGCTTTGTTTTCCTAATAGGGTCTTCTTCGCAGCGTTTAAGGGTACTATAGTGAGGAGCGCTTATTGCGACCTCGCCCTCTCCGATTTGCAAAATGTTCGTTATTTTTTTGCTATACCACAGAGTATTACTGTTAGGTTACCCTCTGTCTCCGAGTCAGCCCTTGATCCAGGCTCCGAGGAGCTTTGCCTGTATACAGATTACTTAAATTTGGGTCTTAGACTCCCTTTTCCCCCCTTTGTCTCTAATGTATTGCATTTTTACCGAATAGCACCCTCCCAACTTGTTCCGAACTTCTACCTCTCGCTCACCTGTTTCGCCATCTTTTTGTTTCGCCTGGGCCACCAGCCCACAGTTCCTCTCTTTAGGAGCTGTTTCCAGTTGCGAACGCATTCTGTAGAGAAGGAGCTGTACTATTTCAACTCTCTACCAGGTTATAAAATTTTTTCACCGGGCAGTTCTTCCATACATAATTGGAAGTCTCGGTACTTCTTTGCCTTGGGGGAGTTAAACTACACAGGCTCTCTGGTCTGGTATACTCCTCTAGATGGTAACATTGTCTATCCCTTATCCACCTTCTTATGCAGAGCTACAAGTAGGTTATCCGCTGACTCACCTTTTTTCCTTTCATCCCTTTTTCTTTTGAAGTTCGGATGTGCCACCTTCTTCCAAGGCTTTCCCCCGAAGAGCAAACCATCCTGAAAGAGCTGCGAGCCCTTGGCGACTAGGGGATTGTCACTCATGAGGAGCTGCTCCAAGAGCGTTTCCTCCTGTAGTGGGGGATTAGCCCCGTTTCCCCAAGTCTTACCTCGCCTTTGATTTCTATATATGTGTTCGGATATTATCTCTATTGTTGGTGTTTTTACTTCTTCTCTTCTTGTCTTTGCAGATATGGACTTCAATAGATATGAATTTCTCATGGGGGAAGCCAAGAAGCAAAGGGTGAGTAGGAGTAAGAAGAAAAGAAGGGAGATAAAGGGAGAATCCTTCCAAAGGGATGTACCTGCTATAGGTGATTCTGGTGCCCTTGCTGATGAGATCAATGCTGCTCCTCCTCCTATCCCCAAGACTCATAATGAAGCGATTTTTCACTAGCCAACCCATTCTGCCTCTGCTCTACGTCGGGCGGTACATGTTGAAGATTTTGTGCAAGCTCAGTGCACTCTTCCTAATGCTCTTTTAGCGAAGATCCACTGCACCTCATACCAAGTATACTCTTCAGCTGATTTATTTTTCTCCTTATACATTGTTTTGTTATTTGTTTTGTATTTTGTACTCCTCCTCAGCTAGCGACGATGGATTTAGCCTAAGAGGAGAAGGTTGTCAAGATGTACCGGCAGACCTTGGATGCTAGGGAGGAGTACGTTGTTGCTCAGAACGAACTTCATGAGGCCGAGATCCGTGAGCGGGCTCTGCAAGCTGAGGTTGAGAACCTTCATAGGGAGGAGTTACCTGCTAGAGAAGCTGCCGCTGCTACTACTGCCTCCCGAACCGCAGTAAAGGAGTACAAGGACTCCAACCAGTTCATCATGGATACCTCCAAGGCTTACCGGGTGGGGTTCAGGAGGTGCCGAGATCAAGTCAAAACCAAACACCCTGATCTTCCACTGGATGGTGTGAGCTCACACAGGTATGGCAACGAGAGTCTTGAATCCGTGGAAGATCTGGACGAGGATGAGGAAGAGGAGGAGGAGGAAGCTGGAGAGGGGAGTAAAGCAAACTAGTTTGCAGGAACTTTACTTGTAATATATATTCTCAAAATTTATTGACGTGGTACAATTATTGTAATTGGTACTTTATTACTGCATTGTAAGAAGCACATTCAAGAATAGTATTTTTTTAACATATCCGAGTTCTATGTGTTATTAATCTTTCCCCCCCTACATCCTCCAACTTGTATGTCCCTGACTTTATCTCGGTTGTGACTCTGTATAGACCCTCCCAGTTTGGCTTCAACTTGTGCGACCTCGTCTCTACTGGGTTGTTCCGCATTTTCCTTAGAACTAAATATTCGGGCTGGAAATTCCATACTCTTACGCGATTATTGTAGTACTTTGCTACCCTCTGTTGGTATGCTGCAACTTTTAGACTCGCCTGATCCTTTGTCTCTTCCAGCAGGTCTATTTTTGATTTGAGCTCTTCGTTGTTAGTCTGCTCGTTAAAGTATTGCCTTCGCTAAGAGGGTATCCCTACCTCTGCTGGGATGACCGCTTCTGCGCCAAAGACAAGCATAAATGGGGTTTCCCCTACTGCCACTCTCTTGGTGGTGTGGTATGCCCATATGAGGGACGGGAGTTCCTCTGCCCATCTACCTTGCATAGATTTGAGTCACGTCCTCAATCTATGCAGTATCTTCCGGTTTATGTTCTCTACCTGTCCATTACTCTAGGGGTGTGCCACTGAAGCGAAGATGAGCTTAATAGATAGGTCTGAACAAAACTTTTTGAAGCACTCGTTGTCGAACTGCCTCCTATGATCTGTAACTATTGCCTACGGGATTCTGAAACGGCAAACCACTGATGTCCACACGAAGCACGTAATGTTTCGCTCTATTATGGTGGCTAGGGGTTCGACCTCTACCCACTTAGTGATATAATCGATTGCTACCAACAAAAACTATCTTTGACTAGTCGCCTGGGGTAAAGGTCCCAGGATGTCTATTCCCCACTGGGCAAAGGGGTAGGGACTAGTTAGAGGAGAGAGTAGATTAGAGGGTACGTGTGGTACTGCTGCGCATCTTTGACACCTGTCACATCCTTTGACGAGTTTGATCGCGTCTTTCTTCATCGTGGGCTAGTAAAATCCCTGCCACATGGCCTTGTGGGCTAGGGCCCTACTGGCAAGGTGGTTTTTGCACACTTCTTCATGGATTTTCCTTGGTACGTATTTCCCTTCCTCATTGTTTAGACAACGAAGATAGGGCAGTGTTAGGGATCGTCTGTATAGCTCTCGGCCTATCAGCGTATATCTTATTGCTTTCCTTCTTACTTTCAAAGATTCCTTGTTGTCCTCTGGTAGCGATCCATCCTAAAGGTATAGGAATAAAGGCGACCTCCAATCGTCCTTGCTGATTTCGAATTCTAGTGAGTTAATTTTGTCCTCCTCATATGAAGGTTTCCTTATCCGCTCTAGATAAATAGCGTCATTCCATTCCAAACTGGTTGCTGAGGCTAATTTTGCTAATGCATCAGCCTTTTTGTTCTCTGCCTTTGGTACGTGTTCTATATCAAACTGAACGAACCCTTTCACGTATTCTTGGGCCTTAGCAAGATACTTCTTCATTCTTTGATCCTTAGCCTCAAATTCTCCTTTCAGCTGCTCTACCACCAGCTGGGAATCACTCAATACCTTGATCTGTGCCACCCCTAATGCTTCTGTCAAGCGTAGACCTGCTAACAAAGCTTCATACTACGCATCGTTGATGGTTGCCGTGAACTCCAGTTTTAGTGTGAAAAGAGTTTCACTGCCATCTGGGGCTGAAAGGATGAATCCAGCTCCCCCTCCAGAAGCGTTAGGTTGTCCATCAACATGTAGTGTCTATACGTCTAACTTAGTGGATGACTCGGGGAGCCTTTCTACTGTGAAATCAGTGAGCACCTTGGCCTTGACAGCGGGCCTTGGTTGATATTGTATGTCAAACTCACTTAATTCAATTGACCACTTCGTCATTCTTCCCGAACTCTCCGGCCACTGCAAAATTTGTCTCATTGGTAGGTTTGTTATCACAATTACCTTATGGGCTTGAAAATAGGGCCTCAATTTTTGTGCTGCACAGATGATGGAGAAGGCGGCTTTTTTTACCGTACAATAGTTTTTTTCGGCTCCACTCAGCACCATGCTAGTGTAATATATAGGCTGATGCTTCCGCCTTCTTCCCAGACCAGGACCGAGCTTATGAAATTTTATGTGGATGCTATATATAGGTAGAAGTCTTCCCCATTCTTTGCCTACGTCAAAAGGGGAGGGGAACCGAGGTATTGCTTGAGCTGTTCGAAGTCTTTGGCCTGCTCCTCCCCCCATTCGAATCCTCCCTTCTTCTGTAGTGCTTTGAAGAAAGGCGAGTCTTTATCCCCAGAGCAGGAGACAAACCTGCTGAGGGAGGCTATCCTCGCTGTCAAAACTTGGATCTCCTTTTTTGTCTGTGGAGCCTCCATTTCCAGCAGCGCTCTTATTTTTTTCGGATTTGCTTCTATGCCTCTATGGGTCACCATAAAGCCCAGGAACTTTCCTGCAGAAACGTCAAACACACACTTCGATGGGTTCAGTTTCATATGGTACCGGCGAAGGAGTTCGAACGTTTCCCTCAAGTCTTTATAATGTTGCCCTGCTTCCAAGCTTTTTACTAGCATATCGTCCATGTATGCCTCCATTGTTTTTCTGAGCTGATATGTGGTTCCTGCATTTTTTAGCCCGAAAGGCATTACCCGGTAACAATACAGGCCCCTTTCAGTGATAAAAGATGTTTTTTCTTTGTCTGCTCAACTCATAGGGTTTTGGTTGTATCCCGAGTAGGCATCCATGAAGCTGAGGAGCTCGTGCCCTGAGGTCGAGTCTATAAAATGGTCTATTCGGGGAAGAGGGAAGCTGTCCTTTGGGCACACCTTATTCAGGTCAGTCAAATCTATGCAAGTGCATCATTTTCTGTTCGGCTTCCTTACTAGAACCACGTTGCTCAGCCACTCTGGGTAGTCTACCTCCCTGATGAAGTTGGCTTGTACCAGCTTCGTCACTTCCTCATCGATTATTTTGATCCGCTCCATCGCGAAGCTCCTTTTTTTCTATTTCATAAGTCAGTGGTTGGGGTCGACCAGCAGCCTATGCTCTATAACTGCAGTGTCGATGCCGGGCAAGTCTGCGGCCGACCAGGTTAACAAATCAGTGAATTCGTCCAACAGTTCGCTCAACTCCACTTTCAAGGTGTCAGGCAGGTGATTTTCGATTTGTATATTTCTCTCCTAGTGGCCTTTCAGGGGTATGTGCATGATGTCTTCATCCACTGTACTGATTTGGGGATATTCTCCCCTTACTTCTAGATCTTCCACCGTTAGAGTTTCTCTAGCCTCCATCTTTCCTTTCAGGACCATTACATAGCAACTCTGAGCAGCGGCTTGATCTCCCTTGGCAAACCCTATCTCGTGTGGTGTAGGGAATTTGATTTTGAGGTGGTATGTTGACATTACAACCCAAACTGCGTTAAGGAGAGGGCGGCCCAAAATGACATTGTACACCGAAGGTCAGTCGACCACAAGGAATTCTATCAGCGTTGTAAATTGTCGTGGGGTTGTCCCTATTGTCACCGGTAGCGTGATTGTACCCAAGAGGTGAACAATGTCTCCACCGAATCCGACCAGGGGGGTCAAGACCGGCTTGAGTCATTCCTTGTCGATCTTCATTCCGACCAGAACATGATATTAGATGAGCACCCATTGTCTATCAATACGCGTCTGACTATGTTATTCGCCACAAGTAGGGAGAGCACCAATGCGTCCTCATGTGGCTGCTACACCCCTTCTTCATCTCCACTGTCAAAGGTTATGACGTCGTCTTTTTTGTTTCGTTTGCTACTAGTTTCCCCCTTCTCCATCAAGAGCACCTGTTTAGCATATCTTTTGCGGGCACTCCCACTATCTCCTCCACTAGTGGATCCTCCGAAGATCACCGCAATCTCCCTTATGACCTGCTCTTCTTTTTCTTTTACACCATGCCTCCTATGCTCGAGAGGTTTCCTTTGTGGATTTTCTTTCTTTATAAACTTTGACAGGTATCCCCTTCTTATTAGGACTTTAATTTTTTTTCTTCAACTGAATGCACTCTTCTGTGTCGTGGCCATGATCCCTATGGAATGCGCCGAACTTGGACATGTTCAGCTTGTGAAGAGGTGTTCGCATGGGTTCAGGCCACGAGATGTAGTCCTTCTTTCTGATCAGTATCAGTAATTCCAAGCGTGGTACATTCAGGGGTGTGTAGGTGGAGAACTTGTTGTGTTGTCCTCTCATTTTTGGGCATGCGTGTAGCGCACTAGTCTTGTGTTTTTTCGCGGATCTATAGGATTCTCTGTTTCTCTGCTATCGTTTTTCCTTTTCCGTTCTATGTGACTTCCTCTCATATCCATCATCTCCTCCAGGTTGAAATATTTCTATGCTCGGACCATCAGCTCCCCCATATCCACTGGCGGTTTTTTCCCTAGGGAGTATAAGTAGCTTCCAGGTTGGAGAACCATTGTCAAGGCTACCAAAGCCACCCACATGTCTAAGTTGCGGATTTCTAGAGTTGCCATGTTGAAACGATGCATGAAGTTCTTTAGAGTCTCCTGCTCTCCTTGCGCCATACTCATAAGATGGCCCGTTGTTTTAGCAATTCTCCGGCTACTAAGGAAGTGGCCGGTGAACAGTTGTTCCATCTCTGAGAAGGAGCCGATGGATCCGGGTCGCAGAGTTTGGTACCAATCTCTGGCAGTACCCTTAAGGGTAGTTGTGAAAGCTCGACACATGATGTCTTCTAGAGCCCCTTGCAACTGCATCAACATCTTAAAGTTATCCAGATTATCAATTGGATTAGACAAACCTTCGTACCTTTCAAAGGTGGGCATCTTGAATCTACTTGGTAGTGGAGCCTCCATGATCTCTATATTGAATGGTGGCTCTTAGGACCTCAAGGACGCTTCCCCGTAGTAGGGTTTGGTTCTACCCTCTTTCATCATCTTTTCTATGTGATCTATCTTTTTGATTCTTTCTTTGAGCTCCGTGGACCTTTGTTGGTTGACGTCCATGCTATTTGCGTCTTCTACATTCTTGTTGAGGTAGGTTTTTTCTTCGTTCTCCACTAGTTTGTTAGCTTTCTTGTCTGCACCAGGGTTCTCTTGCTGTTGGTGGAGGATGTGCCCTTCTTGACTCTTTTTCTGTAAGAGTTGGTTGAGCATATCCTTCATTTCCTTTTGGAAAGCGAGGAACTCCTTCCTACTAACACCCGATGATTATGCGGGAGTGGAGTGGATGGATTGGGACGATTCTTTCGCAGCAGGGATGGAGGTAGAACTATGTGAGGTCGGCATTGCTTGAATGTTGAAAGTTGAGAGCAAAATATGATCACCTCTTAAAAG